>NW_027665433.1:0-92261 GCF_963924005.1 Protomyctophum bolini | reverse complement strand
ATATACTTTAATAATATACTTTAATAATATAGTTTAATAATATACTTAATAATATACTTTAATAATATAGTTTAATAATATAGTTTATTAATATAGTTTAATAATATAGTTTAATAATATACTTTAATAATATACTTTAATAATATAGTTGAATAATATACTTTAATAATATACTTTAATAATATACTTAATAATATAGTTTAATAATATAGTTTAATAATATACTTAATAATATACTTAATAATATAGTTTAATAATATAGTTTAATAATATACTTTAATAATATACTTAATAATATAGTTTAATAATATACTTTAATAATATACTTTAATAATATACTTTAATAATATAGTTTAATAATATAGTTTAATAATATACTTAATAATATACTTTAATAATATACTTTAATAATATACTTTAAAATATACTTTAATAATATAGTTTATTAATATACTTTAATAATATAGTTTAATAATATACTTAATAATATACTTTAATAATATAGTTTAATAATATACTTAATAATATAGTTTAATAATATACTTTAATAATATACTTGAATAATATACTTTAATAATATAGTTTAATAATATACTTAATAATATACTTTAATAATATAGTTTAATAATATACTTAATAATATACTTAATAATATAGTTTAATAATATAGTTTAATAATATACTTTAATAATATACTTTAATAATATACTTTAATAATATACTTTAATAATATACTTTAATAATATAGTTTAATAATATACTTAATAATATACTTTAATAATATAGTTTAATAATATAGTTTATTAATATAGTTTAATAATATACTTTAATAATATACTTTAATAATATACTTTAATAATATAGTTGAATAATATACTTTAATAATATACTTTAATAATATACTTTAATAATATACTTAATAATATAGTTTAATAATATAGTTTAATAATATACTTAATAATATACTTAATAATATAGTTTAATAATATAGTTTAATAATATAGTTTAATAATATACTTAATAATATAGTTTAATAATATACTTTAATAATATAGTTTAATAATATACTTTAATAATATACTTTAATAATATAGTTTAATAATATAGTTTAATAATATACTTAATAATATACTTTAATAATATACTTTAATAATATACTTTAAAAATATACTTTAATAATATAGTTTATTAATATACTTTAATAATATAGTTTAATAATATACTTAATAATATACTTTAATAATATAGTTTAATAATATACTTAATAATATAGTTTAATAATATAGTTTAATAATATACTTGAATAATATACTTAATAATATACTTTAATAATATAGTTTAATAATATACTTAATAATATACTTAATAATATAGTTTAATAATATAGTTTAATAATATACTTAATAATATACTTAATAATATAGTTTAAAAATATACTTTAATAATATACTTTAATAATATAGTTGAATAATATAGTTGAATAATATAGTTGAATAATATACTTTAATAATATACTTAATAATATACTTTAATAATATACTTTAATAATATACTTTAATAATATAGTTTAATAATATACTTTAATAATATAGTTTAATAATATACTTTAATAATATACTTTAATAATATACTTTAATAATATACTTAATAATATAGTTTAATAATATACTTTAATAATATACTTAATAATATACTTAATAATATAGTTGAATAATATACTTTAATAATATACTTTAATAATATAGTTGAATAATATAGTTGAATAATATAGTTGAATAATATACTTTAATAATATACTTAATAATATACTTAATAATATAGTTTAATAATATAGTTTAATAATATACTTTAATAATATACTTAATAATATACTTTAATAATATACTTTAATAATATACTTTAATAATATACTTTAATAATATACTTTAATAATATACTTTAATAATATACTTTAATAATATACTTTAATAATATACTTTAATAATATACTTAATAATATACTTTAATAATATACTTTAATAATATAGTTTAATAATATACTTTAATAATATACTTTAATAATATACTTTAATAATATACTTTAATAATATAGTTGAATAATATACTTTAATAATATACTTTAATAATATACTTTAATAATATAGTTTAATAATATACTTTAATAATATAGTTTAATAATATACTTAATAATATAGTTTAACAATATAGTTTAATAATATAGTTTAATAATATAGTTTAATAATATACTTTAATAATATACTTTAATAATATAGTTGAATAATATACTTTAATAATATACTTTAATAATATACTTTAATAATATAGTTTAATAATATACTTAATAATATAGTTTAATAATATAGTTTAATAATATACTTAATAATATACTTAATAATATAGTTTAATAATATAGTTTAATAATATAGTTTAATAATATACTTAATAATATAGTTTAATAATATAGTTTAATAATATAGTTTAATAATATAGTTTAATAATATACTTTAATAATATACTTTAATAATATACTTTAATAATATAGTTTAATAATATACTTTAATAATATAGTTTAATAATATACTTTAATAATATAGTTTAATAATATACTTAATAATATACTTTAATAATATACTTTAATAATATAGTTTAATAATATAGTTTAATAATATACTTTAATAATATACTTTAATAATATAGTTGAATAATATAGTTTAATAATATACTTTAATAATATACTTTAATAATATAGTTTAATAATATACTTAACAATATAGTTTAATAATATAGTTTAATAATATACTTAATAATATACTTAATAATATAGTTTAATAATATAGTTTAATAATATAGTTTAATAATATACTTTAATAATATAGTTTAATAATATACTTTAATAATATACTTTAATAATATAGTTTAATAATATACTTAATAATATACTTTAATAATATAGTTTAATAATATACTTTAATAATATACTTTAATAATATAGTTTAATAATATAGTTTAATAATATACTTTAATAATATAGTTGAATAATATAGTTTAATAATATACTTTAATAATATACTTTAATAATATAGTTTAATAATATACTTAATAATATAGTTTAATAATATAGTTTAATAATATACTTAATAATATACTTAATAATATAGTTTAATAATATAGTTTAATAATATACTTTAATGATATACTTAATAATATAGTTTAATAATATAGTTTAATAATATACTTTAATAATATACTTTAATAATATACTTTAATAATATACTTTTATAATATAGTTTAATAATATAGTTTAATAATATACTTAATAATATACTTTAATAATATACTTTAATAATATACTTTAAAAATATACTTTAATAATATAGTTTATTAATATACTTTATTAATATACTTTAATAATATACTTTAATAATATACTTAATAATATACTTTAATAATATACTTTAATAATATACTTAATAATATAGTTTAATAATATACTTGAATAATATACTTGAATAATATACTTTAATAATATACTTTAATAATATACTTTAATAATATACTTTAATAATATACTTGAATAATATACTTTAATAATATACTTTAATAATATACTTAATAATATAGTTTAATAATATACTTTAATAATATACTTAATAATATAGTTGAATAATATACTTTAATAATATACTTTAATAATATAGTTGAATAATATAGTTGAATAATATACTTTAATAATATACTTAATAATATACTTAATAATATAGTTTAATAATATAGTTTAATAATATACTTTAATAATATACTTTAATAATATACTTAATAATATACTTTAATAATATACTTTAATAATATACTTTAATAATATACTTTAATAATATACTTTAATAATATACTTTAATAATATACTTAATAATATACTTTAATAATATACTTTAATAATATAGTTTAATAATATACTTTAATAATATACTTTAATAATATACTTTAATAATATAGTTGAATAATATAGTTGAATAATATAGTTTCATAATATAGTTTAATAATATACTTTAATAATATACTTTAATAATATAGTTTAATAATATACTTTAATAATATAGTTTAATAATATACTTAATAATATAGTTTAATAATATAGTTTAATAATATAGTTTAATAATATACTTTAATAATATACTTTAATAATATAGTTGAATAATATACTTTAATAATATACTTTAATAATATACTTTAATAATATAGTTTAATAATATACTTAATAATATAGTTTAATAATATAGTTTAATAATATACTTAATAATATACTTAATAATATAGTTTAATAATATAGTTTAATAATATAGTTTAATAATATACTTCATAATATAGTTGAATAATATAGTTGAATAATATAGTTTAATAATATAGTTTAATAATATAGTTTAATAATATACTTAATAATATAGTTTAATAATATAGTTTAATAATATACTTAATAATATACTTAATAATATACTTTAATAATATACTTTAATAATATACTTTAATAATATACTTCATAATATAGTTGAATAATATAGTTTAATAATATACTTTAATAATATACTTTAATAATATACTTTAATAATATACTTTAATAATATAGTTTAATAATATAGTTTAATAATATAGTTTAATAATATACTTAATAATATACTTAATAATATAGTTTAATAATATAGTTTAATAATATAGTTTAATAATATACTTCATAATATAGTTGAATAATATAGTTTAATAATATACTTTAATAATATACTTTAATAATATACTTTAATAATATAGTTTAATAATATAGTTTAATAATATACTTAATAATATACTTTAATAATATACTTTAATAATATACTTTAAAAATATACTTTAATAATATAGTTTATTAATATAGTTTAATAATATAGTTTAATAATATACTTCATAATATAGTTGAATAATATAGTTTAATAATATACTTTAATAATATACTTTAATAATATAGTTTATTAATATAGTTTAATAATATAGTTTAATAATATACTTCATAATATAGTTGAATAATATAGTTTAATAATATAGTTTAATAATATACTTCATAATATAGTTGAATAATATAGTTGAATAATATAGTTTAATAATATAGTTTAATAATATAGTTTAATAATATACTTAATAATATAGTTTAATAATATAGTTTAATAATATACTTAATAATATACTTAATAATATAGTTTAATAATATAGTTTAATAATATAGTTTAATAATATACTTCATAATATAGTTGAATAATATAGTTTAATAATATACTTTAATAATATACTTTAATAATATACTTTAATAATATAGTTTAATAATATACTTAATAATATACTTAATAATATAGTTTAATAATATAGTTTAATAATATACTTCATAATATAGTTGAATAATATAGTTTAATAATATAGTTTAATAATATACTTAATAATATACTTTAATAATATACTTTAATAATATACTTTAAAAATATACTTTAATAATATAGTTTATTAATATAGTTTAATAATATAGTTTAATAATATACTTCATAATATAGTTGAATAATATAGTTTAATAATATACTTTAATAATATACTTTAATAATATAGTTTATTAATATAGTTTAATAATATAGTTTAATAATATACTTAATAATATAGTTTAATAATATAGTTTAATAATATAGTTTAATAATATACTTCATAATATAGTTGAATAATATAGTTTAATAATATACTTTAATAATATACTTTAATAATATACTTTAATAATATAGTTTAATAATATAGTTTAATAATATAGTTTAATAATATACTTAATAATATACTTAATAATATAGTTTAATAATATAGTTTAATAATATAGTTTAATAATATAGTTTAATAATATACTTCATAATATAGTTTAATAATATACTTTAATAATATACTTTAATAATATACTTTAATAATATACTTTAATAATATACTTTAATAATATAGTTTAATAATATAGTTTAATAATATACTTAATAATATACTTAATAATATAGTTTAATAATATAGTTTAATAATATACTTCATAATATAGTTGAATAATATAGTTTCATAATATACTTTAATAATATACTTTAATAATATACTTTAATAATATAGTTTAATAATATACTTAATAATATACTTTAATAATGTACTTTAATAATATACTTAATAATATACTTTAATAATATACTTTAATAATATACTTGAATAATATACTTTAATAATATACTTCAATAATATACTTTAATAATATACTTGAATAATATACTTTAATAATATACTTAATAATATAGTTTAATAATATACTTTAATAATATACTTAATAATATACTTAATAATATAGTTTAATAATATACTTTAATAATATACTTTAATAATATAGTTGAATAATATAGTTGAATAATATACTTTAATAATATACTTAATAATATACTTAATAATATACTTTAAAAATATACTTTAATAATATAGTTTAATAATATACTTAATAATATACTTTAATAATATACTTTAATAATATACTTTAAAAATATACTTTAATAATATAGTTTATTAATATAGTTTAATAATATAGTTTAATAATATACTTCATAATATAGTTGAATAATATAGTTGAATAATATAGTTTAATAATATACTTTAATAATATAGTTTATTAATATAGTTTAATAATATAGTTTAATAATATACTTAATAATATAGTTTAATAATATAGTTTAATAATATAGTTTAATAATATACTTCATAATATAGTTGAATAATATAGTTTAATAATATACTTTAATAATATACTTTAATAATATACTTTAATAATATAGTTTAATAATATAGTTTAATAATATAGTTTAATAATATACTTAATAATATACTTAATAATATAGTTTAATAATATAGTTTAATAATATAGTTTAATAATATAGTTTAATAATATAGTTTAATAATATACTTCATAATATAGTTGAATAATATAGTTTAATAATATACTTTAATAATATACTTTAATAATATACTTTAATAATATACTTTAATAATATAGTTTAATAATATAGTTTAATAATATACTTAATAATATACTTAATAATATAGTTTAATAATATAGTTTAATAATATAGTTTAATAATATACTTCATAATATAGTTGAATAATATAGTTTCATAATATACTTTAATAATATACTTTAATAATATACTTTAATAATATAGTTTAATAATATACTTAATAATATACTTTAATAATATACTTTAATAATATACTTAATAATATACTTTAATAATATACTTTAATAATATACTTGAATAATATACTTTAATAATATACTTCAATAATATACTTTAATAATATACTTGAATAATATACTTTAATAATATACTTAATAATATAGTTTAATAATATACTTTAATAATATACTTAATAATATACTTAATAATATAGTTTAATAATATACTTTAATAATATACTTTAATAATATAGTTGAATAATATAGTTGAATAATATAGTTGAATAATATACTTTAATAATATACTTAATAATATACTTAATAATATACTTTAAAAATATACTTTAATAATATACTTTAATAATATAGTTGAATAATATAGTTGAATAATATACTTTAATAATATACTTAATAATATAGTTTAATAATATACTTTAATAATATACTTAATAATATAGTTGAATAATATCCTTTAATAATATCCTTTAATAATATACTTTAATAATATACTTAATAATATAGTTTAATAATATACTTTAATAATATACTTTAATAATATACTTAATAATATAGTTTAATAATATACTTTAATAATATACTTTAATAATATACTTTAATAATATACTTTAATAATATACTTTATACTATAGTTTAATAATATAGTTTAATAATATAGTTTAATAATATAGTTTAATAATATAGTTTAATAATATACTTAATAATATACTTTAATAATATACTTTATAATATACTTTAATAATATAGTTTAATAATATACTTTAATAATATAGTTTAATAATATACTTTATAATATAGTTTAATAATATAGTTTAATAATATAGTTTAATAATATAGTTTAATAATATACTTAATAATATACTTTAATAATATACTTTAATAATATAGTTTAATAATATAGTTTAATAATATAGTTTAATAATATACTTCATAATATAGTTGAATAATATAGTTGAATAATATAGTTTAATAATATACTTTAATAATATACTTTAATAATATACTTTATAATATACTTTAATAATATAGTTTAATAATATACTTTAATAATATAGTTTAATAATATACTTTAATAATATAGTTTAATAATATAGTTTAATAATATACTTTAATAATATACTTTAATAATATACTTAATAATATAGTTTAATAATATAGTTTAATAATATAGTTTAATAATATAGTTTAATAATATACTTCATAATATAGTTGAATAATATAGTTTAATAATATACTTTAATAATATACTTTAATAATATACTTTAATAATATAGTTTAATAATATACTTAATAATATACTTTAATAATATACTTTAATAATATACTTTAAAAATATACTTTAATAATATAGTTTATTAATATAGTTTAATAATATAGTTTAATAATATACTTCATAATATAGTTGAATAATATAGTTTAATAATATACTTTAATAATATACTTTAATAATATAGTTTATTAATATAGTTTAATAATATAGTTTAATAATATACTTCATAATATAGTTGAATAATATAGTTTAATAATATACTTTAATAATATACTTAATAATATAGTTTAATAATATAGTTTAATAATATAGTTTAATAATATACTTCATAATATAGTTGAATAATATAGTTGAATAATATAGTTTAATAATATACTTTAATAATATAGTTTAATAATATAGTTTAATAATATAGTTTAATAATATAGTTTAATAATATACTTAATAATATACTTAATAATATAGTTTAATAATATAGTTTAATAATATACTTCATAATATAGTTTAATAATATAGTTTAATAATATACTTTAATAATATACTTTAATAATATACTTTAATAATATACTTTAATAATATAGTTTAATAATATACTTAATAATATACTTTAATAATATACTTTAATAATATACTTTAATAATATACTTTAATAATATACTTGAATAATATACTTTAATAATATACTTCAATAATATGCTTTAATAATATACTTGAATAATATACTTTAATAATATACTTTAATAATATACTTAATAATATAGTTTAATAATATACTTTAATAATATACTTAATAATATACTTAATAATATAGTTTAATAATATACTTTAATAATATACTTTAATAATATAGTTGAATAATATAGTTGAATAATATAGTTGAATAATATACTTTAATAATATACTTAATAATATACTTAATAATATAGTTTAATAATATACTTTAATAATATACTTTAATAATATAGTTGAATAATATAGTTGAATAATATACTTTAATAATATACTTAATAATATAGTTTAATAATATACTTTAATAATATACTTAATAATATAGTTGAATAATATCCTTTAATAATATCCTTTAATAATATACTTTAATAATATACTTAATAATATACTTTAATAATATACTTTAATAATATACTTTAATAATATACTTAATAATATAGTTTAATAATATACTTTAATAATATACTTTAATAATATACTTTAATAATATACTTTATACTATAGTTTAATAATATAGTTTAATAATATAGTTTAATAATATACTTTAATAATATACTTAATAATATACTTTAATAATATACTTTATAATATACTTTAATAATATAGTTTAATAATATACTTTAATAATATAGTTTAATAATATACTTTAATAATATAGTTTAATAATATACTTTAATAATATAGTTTAATAATATACTTTAATAATATAGTTTAATAATATACTTTAATAATATACTTAATAATATACTTTAATAATATAGTTTAATAATATAGTTTAATAATATAGTTGAATAATATAGTTGAATAATATACTTTAATAATATACTTAATAATATAGTTTAATAATATACTTTAATAATATACTTAATAATATAGTTGAATAATATCCTTTAATAATATCCTTTAATAATATACTTTAATAATATACTTAATAATATAGTTTAATAATATACTTTAATAATATACTTTAATAATATACTTTAATAATATACTTTATACTATAGTTTAATAATATAGTTTAATAATATAGTTTAATAATATACTTTAATAATATACTTAATAATATACTTTAATAATATACTTTATAATATACTTTAATAATATAGTTTAATAATATACTTTAATAATATAGTTTAATAATATACTTTAATAATATAGTTTAATAATATACTTTAATAATATAGTTTAATAATATACTTTAATAATATAGTTTAATAATATACTTTAATAATATACTTAATAATATACTTTAATAATATAGTTTAATAATATACTTTAATAATATAGTTGAATAATATAGTTGAATAATATACTTTAATAATATACTTAATAATATAGTTTAATAATATACTTTAATAATATACTTAATAATATAGTTGAATAATATCCTTTAATAATATCCTTTAATAATATACTTTAATAATATACTTAATAATATACTTTAATAATATACTTTAATAATATACTTTAATAATATACTTAATAATATAGTTTAATAATATACTTTAATAATATACTTTAATAATATACTTTAATAATATACTTTATACTATAGTTTAATAATATAGTTTAATAATATAGTTTAATAATATACTTTAATAATATACTTAATAATATACTTTAATAATATACTTTATAATATACTTTAATAATATAGTTTAATAATATACTTTAATAATATAGTTTAATAATATACTTTAATAATATAGTTTAATAATATACTTTAATAATATAGTTTAATAATATACTTTAATAATATACTTTAATAATATACTTTAATAATATACTTAATAATATACTTTAATAATATAGTTTAATAATATAGTTTAATAATATAGTTTAATAATATAGTTTAATAATATACTTTAATAATATACTTTAATAATATAGTTGAATAATATAGTTTAATAATATACTTTAATAATATACTTTAATAATATAGTTTAATAATATACTTAATAATATACTTTAATAATATAGTTGAATAATATAGTTTAATAATATACTTGAATAATATACTTTAATAATATACTTTAATAATATAGTTGAATAATATACTTTAATAATATACTTTAATAATATAGTTAATAATATAGTTTAATAATATACTTTAATAATATACTTAATAATATACTTAATAATATAGTTTAATAATATAGTTTAATAATATACTTTAATAATATACTTAATAATATAGTTTAATAATATAGTTTAATAATATACTTTAATAATATACTTTAATAATATAGTTTAATAATATACTTTAATAATATACTTTAATAATATACTTTAATAATATACTTGAATAATATACTTTAATAATATAGTTTAATAATATAGTATAATAATATACTTTAATAATATACTTTAATAATATAGTTTAATAATATACTTTAATAATATATTTTAATAATATACTTTAATAATATAGTTAATAATATAGTTTAATAATATAGTTTAATAATATACTTTAATAATATACTTTAATAATATACTTTAATAATATACTTTATACTATAGTTTAATAATATAGTTTAAAAATATAGTTTAATAATATAGTTTAATAATATAGTTTAATAATATAGTTTAATAATATACTTTAATAATATACTTTAATAATATAGTTTATTAATATACTTTATTAATATACTTTAATAATATAGTTTAATAATATACTTTAATAATATACTTGAATAATATACTTTAATAATATACTTTAATAATATACTTTAATAATATAGTTGAATAATATACTTTAATAATATAGTTAATAATATAGTTTAATAATATACTTTAATAATATACTTAATAATATACTTAATAATATACTTTAATAATATACTTTAATAATATACTTTAATAATATACTTTAATAATATACTTTAATAATATACTTTAATAATATACTTTAATAATATACTTTATACTATAGTTTAATAATATAGTTTAATAATATACTTTAATAATATACTTAATAATATACTTTAATAATATAGTTTAATAATATACTTTAATAATATACTTTAATAATATACTTAATAATATACTTTAATAATATAGTTTAATAATATAGTTTAATAATATAGTTTAATAATATAGTTTAATAATATACTTTAATAATATAGTTTAATAATATACTTTAATAATATACTTTAATAATATAGTTTAATAATATACTTAATAATATAGTATAATAATATAGTTTAATAATATACTTAATAATATACTTAATAATATAGTTTAATAATATAGTTTAATAATATAGTTTAATAATATAGTTTAATAATATAGTTTAATAATATAGTTTAATAATATACTTTAATAATATACTTTAATAATATACTTTAATAATATAGTTTAATAATATACTTAATAATATACTTTAATAATATAGTTTAATAATATAGTTTAATAATATAGTTTAATAATATAGTTTAATAATATACTTAATAATATACTTTAATAATATACTTTAATAATATACTTTAAAAATATACTTTAATAATATAGTTTATTAATATACTTTATTAATATACTTTAATAATATAGTTTAATAATATAGTTGAATAATATACTTTAATAATATACTTAATAATATAGTTTAATAATATACTTAATAATATAGTTGAATAATATCCTTTAATAATATCCTTTAATAATATACTTTAATAATATACTTAATAATATACTTTAATAATATACTTTAATAATATACTTTAATAATATACTTAATAATATACTTAATAATATAGTTTAATAATATACTTTAATAATATAGTTGAATAATATAGTTGAATAATATACTTTAATAATATACTTAATAATATAGTTTAATAATATACTTTAATAATATACTTAATAATATAGTTGAATAATATCCTTTAATAATATCCTTTAATAATATACTTTAATAATATACTTAATAATATACTTAATAATATAGTTTAATAATATACTTTAATAATATACTTTAATAATATAGTTGAATAATATAGTTGAATAATATACTTTAATAATATACTTAATAATATAGTTTAATAATATACTTTAATAATATACTTAATAATATAGTTGAATAATATCCTTTAATAATATCCTTTAATAATATACTTTAATAATATACTTAATAATATACTTTAATAATATACTTTAATAATATACTTTAATAATATACTTTAATAATATAGTTTAATAATATACTTTAATAATATAGTTTAATAATATACTTAAAAATATAGTTTAATAATATAGTTTAATAATATACTTTAATAATATACTTTAATAATATACTTTAATAATATACTTTAATAATATACTTTATACTATAGTTTAATAATATAGTTTAATAATATAGTTTAATAATATAGTTTAATAATATACTTTAATAATATACTTTAATAATATACTTTAATAATATAGTTTATTAATATACTTTATTAATATACTTTAATAATATAGTTTAATAATATACTTTAATAATATACTTGAATAATATACTTTAATAATATACTTTAATAATATAGTTGAATAATATACTTTAATAATATACTTTAATAATATAGTTAATAATATAGTTTAATAATATACTTTAATAATATACTTAATAATATACTTAATAATATAGTTTAATAATATACTTTAATAATATACTTAATAATATACTTAATAATATAGTTTAATAATATACTTTAATAATATACTTAATAATATAGTTTAATAATATAGTTTAATAATATACTTTAATAATATACTTTAATAATATACTTTAATAATATACTTTATACTATAGTTTAATAATATACTTTAATAATATACTTTAATAATATACTTTATTAATATACTTAATAATATACTTTAATAATATACTTTAATAATATACTTTAATAATATAGTTTAATAATATAGTTTAATAATATAGTTTAATAATATAGTTTAATAATATACTTTAATAATATAGTTTAATAATATACTTTAATAATATACTTTAATAATATACTTTAATAATATACTTTAATAATATACTTAATAATATAGTTTAATAATATAGTTTAAAAATATAGTTTAATAATATAGTTTAATAATATAGTTTAATAATATAGTTTAATAATATAGTTTAATAATATACTTTAATAATATACTTTAATAATATAGTTTAATAATATACTTTAATAATATAGTTTAATAATATACTTAATAATATAGTTTAATAATATAGTTTAATAATATAGTTTAATAATATACTTTAATAATATACTTTAATAATATACTTTAATAATATACTTTAATAATATAGTTGAATAATATAGTTTAATAATATACTTTAATAATATACTTTAATAATATAGTTGAATAATATAGTTGAATAATATACTTTAATAATATACTTAATAATATAGTTTAATAATATACTTTAATAATATACTTAATAATATAGTTGAATAATATCCTTTAATAATATCCTTTAATAATATACTTTAATAATATACTTAATAATATACTTTAATAATATACTTTAATAATATACTTTAATAATATACTTTAATAATATAGTTTAATAATATACTTTAATAATATAGTTTAATAATATACTTAAAAATATAGTTTAATAATATAGTTTAATAATATACTTTAATAATATACTTTAATAATATACTTTAATAATATACTTTAATAATATACTTTATACTATAGTTTAATAATATAGTTTAATAATATAGTTTAATAATATACTTTAATAATATACTTTAATAATATACTTTAATAATATAGTTTATTAATATACTTTATTAATATACTTTAATAATATAGTTTAATAATATACTTTAATAATATACTTGAATAATATACTTTAATAATATACTTTAATAATATACTTTAATAATATAGTTGAATAATATACTTTAATAATATACTTTAATAATATAGTTAATAATATAGTTTAATAATATAGTTAATAATATAGTTTAATAATATACTTTAATAATATACTTAATAATATACTTAATAATATAGTTTAATAATATACTTTAATAATATACTTAATAATCTACTTAATAATATAGTTTAATAATATACTTTAATAATATACTTAATAATATAGTTTAATAATATAGTTTAATAATATACTTTAATAATATACTTTAATAATATACTTTAATAATATACTTTAATAATATACTTTATACTATAGTTTAATAATATACTTTAATAATATACTTTAATAATATACTTTAATAATATACTTTAATAATATACTTTAATAATATACTTTATTAATATACTTAATAATATACTTTAATAATATACTTTAATAATATAGTTTAATAATATAGTTTAATAATATAGTTTAATAATATAGTTTAATAATATACTTTAATAATATAGTTTAATAATATAGTTTAATAATATACTTTAATAATATACTTTAATAATATACTTTAATAATATACTTAATAATATAGTTTAATAATATAGTTTAAAAATATAGTTTAATAATATAGTTTAATAATATAGTTTAATAATATAGTTTAATAATATACTTTAATAATATACTTTAATAATATACTTTAATAATATAGTTTAATAATATACTTTAATAATATAGTTTAATAATATACTTAATAATATAGTTTAATAATATAGTTTAATAATATAGTTTAATAATATACTTTAATAATATAGTTTAATAATATAGTTTAATAATATACTTTAATAATATAGTTGAATAATATACTTAATAATATACTTTAATAATATACTTTAATAATATAGTTTAATAATATACTTAATAATATAGTTTAATAATATACTTAATAATATAGTTTAATAATATAGTTTAATAATATACTTAATAATATACTTTAATAATATAGTTTAATAATATAGTTTAATAATATAGTTTAATAATATACTTAATAATATACTTAATAATATAGTTTAATAATATAGTTTAATAATATACTTTAATAATATACTTAATAATATAGTTTAATAATATAGTTTAATAATATACTTTAATAATATACTTTAATAATATAGTTTAATAATATAGTTTAATAATATAGTTTAATAATATAGTTTAATAATATACTTAATAATATACTTTAATAATATAGTTTAATAATATACTTTAATAATATACTTTAATAATATAGTTTAATAATATAGTTTAATAATATAGTTTAATAATATAGTTTAATAATATAGTTTAATAATATACTTAATAATATACTTAATAATATAGTTTAATAATATAGTTTAATAATATACTTTAATAATATACTTAATAATATAGTTTAATAATATAGTTTAATAATATACTTTAATAATATACTTTAATAATATAGTTTAATAATATAGTTTAATAATATAGTTTAATAATATAGTTTAATAATATACTTTAATAATATACTTTAATAATATACTTTAATAATATACTTTAATAATATAGTTGAATAATATACTTAATAATATACTTTAATAATATACTTTAATAATATAGTTTAATAATATACTTAATAATATAGTTTAATAATATACTTAATAATATAGTTTAATAATATAGTTTAATAATATACTTAATAATATACTTTAATAATATAGTTTAATAATATAGTTTAATAATATAGTTTAATAATATAGTTTAATAATATACTTAATAATATACTTAATAATATAGTTTAATAATATACTTTAATAATATACTTAATAATATAGTTTAATAATATAGTTTAATAATATACTTTAATAATATACTTTAATAATATAGTTTAATAATATAGTTTAATAATATAGTTTAATAATATAGTTTAATAATATAGTTTAATAATATAGTTTAATAATATACTTAATAATATACTTTAATAATATACTTTAATAATATACTTTAAAAATATACTTTAATAATATAGTTTATTAATATACTTTATTAATATACTTTAATAATATAGTTTAATAATATAGTTGAATAATATACTTTAATAATATACTTAATAATATAGTTTAATAATATACTTAATAATATAGTTGAATAATATCCTTTAATAATATCCTTTAATAATATACTTTAATAATATACTTAATAATATACTTTAATAATATACTTTAATAATATACTTTAATAATATACTTTAATAATATACTTTAATAATATACTTTAATAATATACTTTAATAATATAGTTTAATAATATACTTAATAATATAGTTTAATAATATACTTTAATAATATACTTTAATAATATACTTTATACTATAGTTTAATAATATAGTTTAATAATATAGTTTAATAATATAGTTTAATAATATACTTTAATAATATACTTTAATAATATAGTTGAATAATATACTTTAATAATATACTTTATACTATAGTTTAATAATATAGTTTAATAATATAGTTTAATAATATAGTTTAATAATATAGTTTAATAATATACTTAATAATATACTTTAATAATATAGTTTAATAATATAGTTTAATAATATAGTTTAATAATATAGTTTAATAATATACTTTAATAATATAGTTTAATAATATAGTTTAATAATATAGTTTAATAATATACTTTAATAATATACTTTAATAATATACTTAATAATATACTTTAATAATATACTTTAATAATATAGTTTAATAATATACTTTAATAATATACTTTATAATATACTTTAATAATATACTTTAATAATATACTTTAATAATATACTTTAATAATATAGTTGAATAATATAGTTTAATAATATAGTTTAATAATATAGTTTAATAATATAGTTTAATAATATAGTTTAATAATATAGTTTAATAATATAGTTTAATAATATAGTTTAATAATATAGTTTAATAATATACTTTAATAATATAGTTGAATAATATAGTTTAATAATATACTTTAATAATATACTTTATTAATATACTTAATAATATAGTTTAATAATATACTTAATAATATACTTAATAATATAGTTTAATAATATAGTTTAATAATATACTTTAATAATATACTTGAATAATATACTTTAATAATATACTTAATAATATACTTTAATAATATACTTTTATAATATACTTAATAATATAGTTTAATAATATACTTTAATAATATACTTGAATAATATACTTTAATAATATACTTTAATAATATACTTTAATAATATACTTGAATAATATACTTTAATAATATACTTTAATAATATACTTAATAATATAGTTTAATAATATACTTTAATAATATACTTAATAATATACTTAATATTATAGTTTAATAATATACTTTAATAATATACTTAATAATATAGTTTAATAATATACTTTAATAATATACTTAATAATATACTTAATAATATAGTTTAATAATATACTTTAATAATATAGTTGAATAATATAGTTGAATAATATACTTTAATAATATACTTAATAATATACTTAATAATATACTTTAATAATATACTTTAATAATATACTTTAATAATATAGTTGAATAATATAGTTGAATAATATAGTTGAATAATATACTTTAATAATATACTTAATAATATACTTAATAATATACTTTAATAATATACTTTAATAATATACTTTAATAATATAGTTGAATAATATAGTTGAATAATATACTTTAATAATATACTTAATAATATAGTTTAATAATATACTTTAATAATATACTTAATAATATAGTTGAATAATATCCTTTAATAATATCCTTTAATAATATACTTTAATAATATACTTAATAATATACTTTAATAATATACTTTAATAATATACTTTAATAATATACTTTAATAATATACTTTAATAATATAGTTTAATAATATACTTAATAATATACTTTAATAATATACTTTAATAATATACTTTAATAATATACTTTAATAATATAGTTTAATAATATAGTTTTATAATATACTTAATAATATAGTTTAATAATATAGTTTAATAATATACTTTAATAATATACTTGAATAATATACTTTAATAATATACTTTAATAATATAGTTGAATAATATACTTTAATAATATACTTTAATAATATACTTTAATAATATAGTTAATAATATAGTTTAATAATATACTTTAATAATATACTTAATAATATACTTAATAATATAGTTTAATAATATACTTTAATAATATACTTAATAATATAGTTTAATAATATAGTTTAATAATATAGTTTAATAATATAGTTTAATAATATACTTTAATAATATACTTTAATAATATACTTTAATAATATACTTTATACTATAGTTTAATAATATAGTTTAATAATATAGTTTAATAATATAGTTTAATAATATAGTTTAATAATATAGTTTAATAATATAGTTTAATAATATACTTAATAATATACTTTAATAATATACTTTAATAATATAGTTTAATAATATAGTTTAATAATATAGTTTAATAATATACTTTAATAATATACTTTAATAATATACTTTAATAATATACTTTAATAATATAGTTTAATAATATACTTTAATAATATACTTTAATAATATACTTAATAATATAGTTTAATAATATAGTTTAATAATATAGTTTAATAATATAGTTTAATAATATACTTTAATAATATAGTTTAATAATATACTTTAATAATATAGTTTAATAATATACTTAATAATATACTTTAATAATATAGTTTAATAATATAGTTTAATAATATAGTTTAATAATATACTTTAATAATATACTTTAATAATATACTTTAATAATATAGTTGAATAATATAGTTTAATAATATACTTTAATAATATACTTTAATAATATAGTTTAATAATATACTTAATAATATAGTTTAATAATATAGTTTAATAATATACTTAATAATATACTTAATAATATAGTTTAATAATATAGTTTAATAATATAGTTTAATAATATAGTTTAATAATATACTTAATAATATAGTTTAATAATATAGTTTAATAATATAGTTTAATAATATAGTTTAATAATATAGTTTAATAATATACTTTAATAATATACTTTAATAATATAGTTGAATAATATAGTTTAATAATATAGTTTAATAATATAGTTTAATAATATAGTTTAATAATATACTTTAATAATATACTTAATAATATAGTTTAATAATATAGTTTAATAATATAGTTTAATAATATAGTTTAATAATATACTTTAATAATATACTTTAATAATATAGTTTAATAATATACTTTAATAATATAGTTTAATAATATACTTAATAATATACTTTAATAATATAGTTTAATAATATAGTTTAATAATATAGTTTAATAATATAGTTTAATAATATACTTTAATAATATAGTTGAATAATATAGTTTAATAATATACTTTAATAATATACTTTAATAATATAGTTTAATAATATACTTAATAATATAGTTTAATAATATAGTTTAATAATATACTTAATAATATAGTTTAATAATATAGTTTAATAATATAGTTTAATAATATACTTTAATAATATAGTTGAATAATATAGTTTAATAATATACTTTAATAATATACTTTAATAATATAGTTTAATAATATACTTAATAATATAGTTTAATAATATAGTTTAATAATATACTTTAATAATATACTTTAATAATATACTTTAATAATATACTTTAATAATATAGTTTAATAATATACTTAATAATATAGTTTAATAATATAGTTTAATAATATAGTTTAATAATATACTTTAATAATATACTTTAATAATATAGTTGAATAATATAGTTTAATAATATACTTTAATAATATACTTAATAATATACTTAATAATATAGTTGAATAATATACTTTAATAATATACTTTAATAATATAGTTGAATAATATAGTTGAATAATATACTTTAATAATATACTTAATAATATACTTAATAATATAGTTTAATAATATAGTTTAATAATATAGTTTAATAATATACTTTAATAATATACTTAATAATATACTTTAATAATATACTTTAATAATATAGTTTAATAATATAGTTTAATAATATAGTTTAATAATATACTTTAATAATATACTTTAATAATATACTTTAATAATATACTTTAATAATATACTTTAATAATATACTTAATAATATACTTTAATAATATAGTTTAATAATATAGTTTAATAATATACTTTAATAATATACTTTAATAATATAGTTGAATAATATAGTTTAATAATATACTTTAATAATATACTTTAATAATATACTTTAATAATATAGTTTAATAATATACTTAATAATATAGTTTAATAATATAGTTTAATAATATACTTAATAATATACTTAATAATATAGTTTAATAATATAGTTTAATAATATAGTTTAATAATATAGTTTAATAATATACTTTAATAATATAGTTTAATAATATACTTTAATAATATAGTTTAATAATATACTTTAATAATATAGTTTAATAATATACTTAATAATATAGTTTAATAATATAGTTTAATAATATACTTTAATAATATACTTTAATAATATAGTTGAATAATATAGTTTAATAATATACTTTAATAATATACTTTAATAATATAGTTTAATAATATACTTAATAATATACTTTAATAATATAGTTTAATAATATACTTAATAATATACTTAATAATATAGTTTAATAATATAGTTTAATAATATAGTTTAATAATATAGTTTAATAATATGGCTTCAGAGAGAGGGGAACTACCGTAGCACAGATCTTGGCACTGAGGAGAATGATTGAGGAGGTGAGGAAGGACAACTTGACTGCTGTACTCTGCTTCATCGACTTCAAAAAGGCGTTTGACTCGATTCACAGAGGCACAATGGTGAAGATCCTTAAGGCCTACGGTGTCCCTCCCAACTTGCTCCGGGCAATAGAGTCCATGTATGCAAAAACAAGGGCCAAGGTGGTGACCCCAGATGGTAACAGTGAGGAGTTTGATATCCGGGCCGGGGTAATGCAGGGGGATACCCTAGCCCCTTTCCTCTTCATCATAGTCCTGGACTATGCGCTCAGGAAAGCTATCAGTGGACGAGAGCAGGATCTTGGCTTCACCCTAACCCCAAGGAGGTCAAGACGACATCCCAAGGTAGTCCTGACAGATCTGGACTATGCGGATGACATCGGCCTGCTCTCCGACAGCGTGGAACAAGCTCAGGAACTCCTGAACAGTGTGGAGCTGGAGTGTGCCAAAGTTGGCCTTAGGCTAAATGCCAAGAAAACTGAGGTTATCACCTACAACATCTCACCGGAACATCCACCTCTCACAACAGCAGGAGGCACGGTGCTGAAGGAAGTCAAAGACTTCAAGTACCTGGGCTCATGGGTCAACTCAACCGAGCAAGATCTGAAAGTGAGGAAGGCACTTGCATGGAGGTCCCTAAATGGCATGAACAGTGTTTGGAACTCCAATCTCCCCCGACAAATCAAACTCAGCTTCTTCTACGCAACAGTGGAGTCTGTTCTCCTATACGGCAGTGAATGCTGGACCCTGAAGCCAACCCTGGAGAAGTCCCTTGACGGGTGCTACACCAGAATGCTGCGTGCAGTACTTAACATCAGCAAGACTGTACATGTCACTAACATGACTCTGTATGAGGGACTACCGAGGGTGAGCCAGAAAATAGCAGCCAGGAGAATGAGACTAGCAGGACACTGCCAAAGACATCAAGAACTGCCAGCCAGCAAACTGGTGCTCTGGGAACCAACACACGGCCATCGATCACGAGGACGCCCCGTGCTAACATACGTGGATATACTCAAGAGCGATGCAGGAGTGCAAAGTACCAACGAACTGGCCGGATGTATGGAGAACCGAGATGACTGGAAACGACGATGGAGGGCTCGTCTGAGGACGACCTAGAGAGAGATATACTTAATAATATACTTTAATAATATACTTTAAAAATATACTTTAATAATATAGTTTATTAATATACTTTAATAATATACTTTAATAATATACTTTAATAATATACTTTAATAATATAGTTTAATAATATAGTTTAATAATATACTTTAATAATATAGTTTAATAATATAGTTTAATAATATACTTTAATAATATACTTTAATAATATACTTTAATAATATACTTTAATAATATACTTTAATAATATACTTAATAATATACTTTAATAATATAGTTTAATAATATAGTTTAATAATATACTTTAATAATATACTTTAATAATATACTTTAATAATATAGTTGAATAATATAGTTTAATAATATACTTTAATAATATACTTTAATAATATACTTTAATAATATACTTTAATAATATAGTTTAATAATATACTTAATAATATAGTTTAATAATATAGTTTAATAATATACTTAATAATATAGTTTAATAATATAGTTTAATAATATAGTTTAATAATATAGTTTAA
Source organism: Protomyctophum bolini (assembly GCF_963924005.1). Taxonomy (NCBI): domain Eukaryota; kingdom Metazoa; phylum Chordata; class Actinopteri; order Myctophiformes; family Myctophidae; genus Protomyctophum; species Protomyctophum bolini. Next base: position 68,612 of record NW_027665433.1, on the reverse strand, counting down.
TAATATAGTTTAATAATATAGTTTAATAATATACTTTAATAATATAGTTTAATAATATACTTTAATAATATAGTTTAATAATATACTTAATAATATACTTTAATAATATAGTTTAATAATATAGTTTAATAATATACTTTAATAATATACTTTAATAATATAGTTGAATAATATAGTTTAATAATATACTTTAATAATATACTTTAATAATATAGTTTAATAATATACTTAATAATATACTTTAATAATATAGTTTAATAATATACTTAATAATATACTTAATAATATAGTTTAATAATATAGTTTAATAATATAGTTTAATAATATAGTTTAATAATATGGCTTCAGAGAGAGGAGAACTACCGTAGCACAGATCTTGGCACTGAGGAGAATGATTGAGGAGGTGAGGAAGGACAACTTGACTGCTGTACTCTGCTTCATCGACTTCAAAAAGGCGTTTGACTCGATTCACAGAGGCACAATGGTGAAGATCCTTAAGGCCTACGGTGTCCCTCCCAACTTGCTCCGGGCAATAGAGTCCATGTATGCAAAAACAAGGGCCAAGGTGGTGACCCCAGATGGTAACAGTGAGGAGTTTGATATCCGGGCCGGGGTAATGCAGGGGGATACCCTAGCCCCTTTCCTCTTCATCATAGTCCTGGACTATGCGCTCAGGAAAGCTATCAGTGGACGAGAGCAGGATCTTGGCTTCACCCTAACCCCAAGGAGGTCAAGACGACATCCCAAGGTAGTCCTGACAGATCTGGACTATGCGGATGACATCGGCCTGCTCTCCGACAGCGTGGAACAAGCTCAGGAACTCCTGAACAGTGTGGAGCTGGAGTGTGCCAAAGTTGGCCTTAGGCTAAATGCCAAGAAAACTGAGGTTATCACCTACAACATCTCACCGGAACATCCACCTCTCACAACAGCAGGAGGCACGGTGCTGAAGGAAGTCAAAGACTTCAAGTACCTGGGCTCATGGGTCAACTCAACCGAGCAAGATCTGAAAGTGAGGAAGGCACTTGCATGGAGGTCCCTAAATGGCATGAACAGTGTTTGGAACTCCAATCTCCCCCGACAAATCAAACTCAGCTTCTTCTACGCAACAGTGGAGTCTGTTCTCCTATACGGCAGTGAATGCTGGACCCTGAAGCCAACCCTGGAGAAGTCCCTTGACGGGTGCTACACCAGAATGCTGCGTGCAGTACTTAACATCAGCAAGACTGTACATGTCACTAACATGACTCTGTATGAGGGACTACCGAGGGTGAGCCAGAAAATAGCAGCCAGGAGAATGAGACTAGCAGGACACTGCCAAAGACATCAAGAACTGCCAGCCAGCAAACTGGTGCTCTGGGAACCAACACACGGCCATCGATCACGAGGACGCCCCGTGCTAACATACGTGGATATACTCAAGAGCGATGCAGGAGTGCAAAGTACCAACGAACTGGCCGGATGTATGGAGAACCGAGATGACTGGAAACGACGATGGAGGGCTCGTCTGAGGACGACCTAGAGAGAGATATACTTAATAATATACTTTAATAATATACTTTAAAAATATACTTTAATAATATAGTTTATTAATATACTTTAATAATATACTTTAATAATATACTTTAATAATATACTTTAATAATATACTTTAATAATATAGTTTAATAATATACTTAATAATATACTTTAATAATATACTTTAATAATATACTTTAATAATATACTTTAATAATATACTTAATAATATAGTTTAATAATATAGTTTAATAATATACTTTAATAATATACTTGAATAATATACTTTAATAATATAGTTGAACAATATACTTTAATAATATACTTTAATAATATACTTTAATAATATAGTTAATAATATAGTTTAATAATATACTTTAATAATATACTTAATAATATACTTAATAATATAGTTTAATAATATACTTTAATAATATACTTAATAATATAGTTTAATAATATAGTTTAATAATATAGTTTAATAATATAGTTTAATAATATAGTTTAATAATATAGTTTAATAATATAGTTTAATAATATAGTTTAATAATATACTTTAATAATATACTTTAATAATATACTTAATAATATACTTTAATAATATACTTTAATAATATAGTTTAATAATATAGTTTAATAATATAGTTTAATAATATACTTTAATAATATACTTTAATAATATACTTTAATAATATAGTTTAATAATATAGTTTAATAATATAGTTTAATAATATAGTTTAATAATATACTTTAATAATATACTTAATAATATAGTTTAATAATATAGTTTAATAATATAGTTTAATAATATAGTTTAATAATATAGTTTAATAATATACTTTAATAATATACTTTAATAATATAGTTTAATAATATACTTTAATAATATAGTTTAATAATATACTTAATAATATACTTTAATAATATAGTTTAATAATATAGTTTAATAATATAGTTTAATAATATACTTTAATAATATACTTTAATAATATACTTTAATAATATAGTTGAATAATATAGTTGAATAATATACTTTAATAATATACTTTAATAATATAGTTTAATAATATACTTAATAATATAGTTTAATAATATAGTTTAATAATATACTTAATAATATACTTAATAATATAGTTTAATAATATAGTTTAATAATATACTTTAATAATATAGTTTAATAATATACTTAATAATATACTTTAATAATATAGTTTAATAATATAGTTTAATAATATAGTTTAATAATATAGTTTAATAATATACTTTAATAATATACTTTAATAATATAGTTGAATAATATAGTTTAATAATATAGTTTAATAATATAGTTTAATAATATAGTTTAATAATATACTTTAATAATATACTTAATAATATAGTTTAATAATATAGTTTAATAATATAGTTTAATAATATAGTTTAATAATATACTTTAATAATATACTTTAATAATATACTTTAATAATATACTTTAATAATATAGTTTAATAATATACTTAATAATATACTTTAATAATATAGTTTAATAATATAGTTTAATAATATAGTTTAATAATATAGTTTAATAATATACTTTAATAATATAGTTGAATAATATACTTTAATAATATACTTTAATAATATACTTTAATAATATAGTTTAATAATATACTTAATAATATAGTTTAATAATATAGTTTAATAATATACTTAATAATATAGTTTAATAATATAGTTTAATAATATAGTTTAATAATATACTTTAATAATATACTTTAATAATATACTTTAATAATATACTTTAATAATATACTTTAATAATATACTTAATAATATAGTTTAATAATATAGTTTAATAATATAGTTTAATAATATAGTTTAATAATATACTTTAATAATATACTTTAATAATATAGTTGAATAATATAGTTTAATAATATACTTTAATAATATACTTAATAATATACTTAATAATATAGTTGAATAATATACTTTAATAATATACTTTAATAATATAGTTGAATAATATAGTTGAATAATATACTTTAATAATATACTTAATAATATACTTAATAATATAGTTTAATAATATACTTTAATAATATACTTTAATAATATACTTTAATAATATACTTAATAATATACTTTAATAATATAGTTTAATAATATAGTTTAATAATATAGTTTAATAATATAGTTTAATAATATAGTTTAATAATATACTTTAATAATATACTTTAATAATATACTTTAATAATATACTTTAATAATATACTTAATAATATACTTTAATAATATACTTTAATAATATACTTTAATAATATACTTTAATAATATACTTTAATAATATAGTTGAATAATATAGTTTAATAATATACTTTAATAATATACTTTAATAATATACTTTAATAATATAGTTTAATAATATACTTAATAATATAGTTTAATAATATAGTTTAATAATATACTTAATAATATACTTAATAATATAGTTTAATAATATAGTTTAATAATATAGTTTAATAATATAGTTTAATAATATACTTTAATAATATAGTTTAATAATATACTTTAATAATATAGTTTAATAATATACTTTAATAATATACTTTAATAATATACTTAATAATATACTTTAATAATATAGTTTAATAATATAGTTTAATAATATACTTTAATAATATACTTTAATAATATAGTTGAATAATATAGTTTAATAATATACTTTAATAATATACTTTAATAATATAGTTTAATAATATACTTAATAATATACTTTAATAATATACTTTAATAATATACTTAATAATATACTTAATAATATAGTTTAATAATATAGTTTAATAATATAGTATAATAATATAGTTTAATAATATACTTAATAATATACTTTAATAATATACTTTAAAAATATACTTTAATAATATAGTTTATTAATATACTTTATTAATATACTTTAATAATATAGTTTAATAATATACTTAATAATATACTTTAATAATATACTTTAATAATATACTTAATAATATACTTTAATAATATACTTTAATAATATACTTGAATAATATACTTTAATAATATACTTTAATAATATACTTTAATAATATACTTGAATAATATACTTTAATAATATACTTTAATAATATACTTAATAATATAGTTTAATAATATACTTTAATAATATACTTAATAATATACTTAATAATATAGTTTAATAATATACTTTAATAATATAGTTGAATAATATAGTTGAATAATATAGTTGAATAATATAGTTGAATAATATACTTTAATAATATACTTAATAATATACTTAATAATATAGTTTAATAATATACTTTAATAATATACTTTAATAATATAGTTGAATAATATAGTTGAATAATATACTTTAATAATATACTTAATAATATAGTTTAATAATATACTTTAATAATATACTTAATAATATAGTTGAATAATATCCTTTAATAATATCCTTTAATAATATACTTTAATAATATACTTAATAATATACTTTAATAATATACTTTAATAATATACTTTAATAATATACTTTAATAATATACTTAATAATATAGTTTAATAATATACTTTAATAATATACTTTAATAATATACTTTAATAATATACTTTAATAATATAGTTTAATAATATACTTAATAATATAGTTTAATAATATAGTTTAATAATATACTTTAATAATATAGTTTAATAATATAGTTTAATAATATACTTTAATAATATACTTTAATAATATACATTAATAATATACTTTATACTATAGTTTAATAATATAGTTTAATAATATACTTTAATAATATACTTGAATAATATACTTTAATAATATACTTTAATAATATAGTTGAATAATATACTTTAATAATATACTTTAATAATATAGTTAATAATATAGTTTAATAATATACTTTAATAATATACTTAATAATATACTTAATAATATACTTTAATAATATACTTTAATAATATACTTTAATAATATAGTTTAATAATATACTTTAATAATATACTTTAATAATATACTTTATACTATAGTTTAATAATATAGTTTAATAATATAGTTTAAAAATATAGTTTAATAATATAGTTTAATAATATACTTTAATAATATACTTTAATAATATACTTAATAATATACTTTAATAATATACTTTAATAATATACTTTAATAATATACTTTAATAATATAGTTTAATAATATACTTTAATAATATAGTTTAATAATATAGTTTAATAATATACTTTAATAATATACTTTAATAATATACTTTAATAATATACTTTAATAATATACTTAATAATATAGTTTAATAATATAGTTTAATAATATAGTTTAATAATATAGTTTAATAATATAGTTTAATAATATACTTTAATAATATACTTTAATAATATAGTTGAATAATATAGTTTAATAATATAGTTTAATAATATACTTAATAATATACTTTAATAATATAGTTTAATAATATAGTTTAATAATATAGTTTAATAATATAGTTTAATAATATAGTTTAATAATATAGTTGAATAATATAGTTTAATAATATACTTTAATAATATACTTTAATAATATAGTTTAATAATATACTTAATAATATAGTTTAATAATATAGTTTAATAATATACTTAATAATATACTTAATAATATAGTTTAATAATATAGTTTAATAATATACTTTAATAATATACTTTAATAATATACTTTAATAATATACTTTAATAATATACTTTAATAATATACTTTAATAATATACTTTAATAATATACTTAATAATATACTTTAATAATATAGTTTAATAATATAGTTTAATAATATACTTTAATAATATACTTTAATAATATAGTTGAATAATATAGTTTAATAATATACTTTAATAATATACTTTAATAATATAGTTTAATAATATACTTAATAATATAGTTTAATAATATAGTTTAATAATATACTTAATAATATACTTAATAATATAGTTTAATAATATAGTTTAATAATATACTTTAATAATATACTTAATAATATAGTTTAATAATATAGTTTAATAATATACTTTAATAATATACTTTAATAATATACTTTAATAATATAGTTTAATAATATAGTTTAATAATATAGTTTAATAATATACTTAATAATATACTTTAATAATATACTTTAATAATATACTTTAAAAATATACTTTAATAATATAGTTTATTAATATACTTTATTAATATTCTTTAATAATATACTTTAATAATATACTTAATAATATACTTTAATAATATACTTTAATAATATACTTAATAATATAGTTTAATAATATACTTTAATAATATACTTGAATAATATACTTTAATAATATACTTTAATAATATACTTTAATAATAAACTTTAATAATATACTTTAATAATATACTTAATAATATAGTTTAATAATATACTTTAATAATATACTTAATAATATACTTAATAATATAGTTGAATAATATACTTTAATAATATACTTTAATAATATAGTTGAATAATATAGTTGAATAATATACTTTAATAATATAGTTGAATAATATACTTTAATAATATACTTAATAATATACTTAATAATATAGTTTAATAATATAGTTTAATAATATACTTTAATAAAATACTTTAATAATATACTTAATAATATACTTTAATAATATAGTTTAATAATATACTTTAATAATATAGTTTAATAATATAGTTTAATAATATACTTTAATAATATACTTTAATAATATACTTTAATAATATAGTTTAATAATATACTTAATAATATACTTTAATAATATAGTTTAATAATATAGTTTAATAATATAGTTTAATAATATACTTTAATAATATACTTTAATAATATAGTTGAATAATATAGTTTAATAATATAGTTTAATAATATACTTTAATAATATACTTTAATAATATACTTTAATAATATAGTTTAATAATATAGTTTAATAATATACTTAATAATATACTTTAATAATATAGTTTAATAATATAGTTTAATAATATAGTTTAATAATATAGTTTAATAATATAGTTTAATAATATAGTTGAATAATATAGTTTAATAATATAGTTTAATAATATAGTTTAATAATATAGTTTAATAATATACTTAATAATATAGTTTAATAATATAGTTTAATAATATACTTAATAATATACTTAATAATATAGTTTAATAATATAGTTTAATAATATAGTTTAATAATATACTTTAATAATATAGTTTAATAATATACTTTAATAATATACTTTAATAATATAGTTTAATAATATAGTTTAATAATATAGTTTAATAATATACTTAATAATATAGTTTAATAATATAGTTTAATAATATAGTTTAATAATATAGTTTAATAATATACTTTAATAATATACTTTAATAATATAGTTGAATAATATAGTTTAATAATATAGTTTAATAATATACTTTAATAATATAGTTTAATAATATACTTAATAATATAGTTTAATAATATAGTTTAATAATATACTTAATAATATAGTTTAATAATATAGTTTAATAATATAGTTTAATAATATACTTTAATAATATACTTTAATAATATACTTTAATAATATACTTTAATAATATAGTTTAATAATATACTTAATAATATACTTTAATAATATAGTTTAATAATATAGTTTAATAATATAGTTTAATAATATAGTTTAATAATATACTTTAATAATATACTTTAATAATATAGTTGAATAATATAGTTTAATAATATACTTTAATAATATACTTTAATAATATAGTTTAATAATATACTTAATAATATAGTTTAATAATATACTTAATAATATAGTTTAATAATATACTTTAATAATATACTTTAATAATATACTTAATAATATAGTTTAATAATATAGTTTAATAATATACTTTAATAATATACTTTAATAATATACTTTAATAATATACTTTAATAATATAGTTTAATAATATACTTAATAATATACTTTAATAATATACTTTAATAATATACTTTAAAATATACTTTAATAATATAGTTTATTAATATACTTTATTAATATACTTTAATAATATACTTTAATAATATACTTAATAATATACTTTAATAATATAGTTTAATAATATACTTAATAATATACTTTAATAATATACTTTAATAATATACTTGAATAATATACTTTAATAATATACTTTAATAATATACTTTAATAATATACTTTAATAATATACTTAATAATATAGTTTAATAATATACTTTAATAATATACTTAATAATATACTTAATAATATAGTTGAATAATATACTTTAATAATATACTTTAATAATATAGTTGAATAATATAGTTGAATAATATACTTTAATAATATAGTTGAATAATATAGTTGAATAATATACTTTAATAATATAGTTGAATAATATACTTTAATAATATACTTAATAATATACTTAATAATATAGTTTAATAATATAGTTTAATAATATACTTTAATAAAATACTTTAATAATATACTTAATAATATACTTTAATAATATAGTTTAATAATATACTTTAATAATATAGTTTAATAATATAGTTTAATAATATACTTTAATAATATACTTTAATAATATACTTTAATAATATACTTTAATAATATAGTTTAATAATATACTTAATAATATACTTTAATAATATAGTTTAATAATATAGTTTAATAATATAGTTTAATAATATACTTTAATAATATACTTTAATAATATAGTTGAATAATATAGTTTAATAATATAGTTTAATAATATACTTTAATAATATACTTTAATAATATACTTTAATAATATAGTTTAATAATATAGTTTAATAATATACTTAATAATATACTTTAATAATATAGTTTAATAATATAGTTTAATAATATAGTTTAATAATATAGTTTAATAATATAGTTTAATAATATAGTTGAATAATATAGTTTAATAATATAGTTTAATAATATAGTTTAATAATATAGTTTAATAATATACTTAATAATATAGTTTAATAATATAGTTTAATAATATACTTAATAATATACTTAATAATATAGTTTAATAATATAGTTTAATAATATAGTTTAATAATATACTTTAATAATATAGTTTAATAATATACTTTAATAATATACTTTAATAATATACTTTAATAATATAGTTTAATAATATAGTTTAATAATATACTTAATAATATAGTTTAATAATATAGTTTAATAATATAGTTTAATAATATAGTTTAATAATATACTTTAATAATATACTTTAATAATATAGTTGAATAATATAGTTTAATAATATAGTTTAATAATATACTTTAATAATATAGTTTAATAATATACTTAATAATATAGTTTAATAATATAGTTTAATAATATACTTAATAATATACTTAATAATATAGTTTAATAATATAGTTTAATAATATAGTTTAATAATATACTTTAATAATATACTTTAATAATATACTTTAATAATATACTTTAATAATATAGTTTAATAATATACTTAATAATATACTTTAATAATATAGTTTAATAATATAGTTTAATAATATAGTTTAATAATATAGTTTAATAATATACTTTAATAATATACTTTAATAATATAGTTGAATAATATAGTTTAATAATATACTTTAATAATATACTTTAATAATATAGTTTAATAATATACTTAATAATATAGTTTAATAATATACTTAATAATATAGTTTAATAATATACTTTAATAATATACTTTAATAATATACTTAATAATATAGTTTAATAATATAGTTTAATAATATACTTTAATAATATACTTTAATAATATAGTTTAATAATATACTTTAATAATATAGTTTAATAATATACTTAATAATATACTTTAATAATATACTTTAATAATATACTTTAAAAATATACTTTAATAATATAGTTTATTAATATACTTTATTAATATACTTTAATAATATACTTTAATAATATACTTAATAATATACTTTAATAATATAGTTTAATAATATACTTAATAATATACTTTAATAATATACTTTAATAATATACTTGAATAATATACTTTAATAATATACTTTAATAATATACTTTAATAATATACTTTAATAATATACTTAATAATATAGTTTAATAATATACTTTAATAATATACTTAATAATATACTTAATAATATAGTTGAATAATATACTTTAATAATATACTTTAATAATATAGTTGAATAATATAGTTGAATAATATACTTTAATAATATAGTTGAATAATATACTTTAATAATATACTTTAATAATATAGTTGAATAATATAGTTGAATAATATACTTTAATAATATAGTTGAATAATATAGTTGAATAATATACTTTAATAATATACTTTAATAATATACTTTAATAATATACTTTAATAATATACTTTAATAATATACTTAATAATATACTTTAATAATATACTTTAATAATATACTTAATAATATACTTTAATAATATACTTTAATAATATACTTAATAATATAGTTTAATAATATACTTTAATAATATACTTAATAATATACTTTAATAATATACTTTAATAATATACTTAATAATATACTTTAATAATATAGTTTAATAATATACTTTAATAATATAGTTTAATAATATACTTAATAATATACTTTAATAATATACTTTAATAATATACTTTAATAATATACTTTAAAAATATACTTTTTAACCCTAACCCCAACCCTTTCACAGTCCCAAAGTGCCATTTTCACAGTAAAAAAAAAAAGATTCATTTTGCTTAGCTTAGTCTGTAACTTGAAAACTATGTACCGTATGGCCCTATAAACTGTGTTGGGATGAAAGCTAGCCACTTTGAGCAATGTGGGAAGTGCTGGGGCAGTTTGGGACAACAGGGCCAAAATGTCACTTTCACAGTCCCAAAGTGCCATTTTCACAGTAAAAAGGCCTGGTTCACTTTTGCTTAGCTTAGTCTGTAACTTGAAAACTATGTACCGTATGGCCCTATAAACTGTGTTGGGATGAAAGCTAGCCACTTTGAGCAATGTGGGAAGTGCTGGGGCAGTTTGGGACAACAGGGCCAAAACCCTAACCCTTTCACAGTCCCAAAGTGCCATTTTCACAGTAAAAAAAAAAAGATTCATTTTGCTTAGCTTAGTCTGTAACTTGAAAACTATGTACCGTATGGCCCTATAAACTGTGTTGGGATGAAAGCTAGCCACTTTGAGCAATGTGGGAAGTGCTGGGGCAGTTTGGGACAACAGGGCCAAAATGTCACTTTCACAGTCCCAAAGTGCCATTTTCACAGTAAAAAGGCCTGGTTCACTTTTGCTTAGCTTAGTCTGTAACTTGAAAACTATGTACCGTATGGCCCTATAAACTGTGTTGGGATGAAAGCTAGCCACTTTGAGCAATGTGGGAAGTGCTGGGGCCGTTTGGGACAACAGGGCCAAAACCCTAACCCTAACCCTAACCCTTTCACAGTCCCAAAGTGCCATTTTCACAGTAAAAAAAAAAAAGATTCATTTTGCTTAGCTTAGTCTGTAACTTGAAAACTATGTACCGTATGGCCCTATAAACTGTGTTGGGATGAAAGCTAGCCACTTTGAGCAATGTGGGAAGTGTTGGGGCAGTTTGGGACAACAGGGCCAAAACCCTAACCCTAACCCTAACCCTTTCACAGTCCCAAAGTGCCATTTTCACAGTAAAAAAAAAAAGATTCATTTTGCTTAGCTTAGTCTGTAACTTGAAAACTATGTACCGTATGGCCCTATAAACTGTGTTGGGATGAAAGCTAGCCACTTTGAGCAATGTGGGAAGTGCTGGGGCAGTTTGGGACAACAGGGCCAAAATGTCACTTTCACAGTCCCAAAGTGCCATTTTCACAGTAAAAAGGCCTGGTTCACTTTTGCTTAGCTTAGTCTGTAACTTGAAAACTATGTACCGTATGGCCCTATAAACTGTGTTGGGATGAAAGCTAGCCACTTTGAGCAATGTGGGAAGTGCTGGGGCAGTTTGGGACAACAGGGCCAAAATGTCACTTTCACAGTCCCAAAGTGCCGTTTTCACAGTAAAAAGGCCTGGTTCACTTTTGCTTAGCTTAGTCTGTAACTTGAAAACTATGTACCGTATGGCCCTATAAACTGTGTTGGGATGAAAGCTAGCCACTTTGACCAATGTGGGAAGTGCTGGGGCAGTTTGGGACAACAGGGCCAAAACCCTAACCCTAACCCCAACCCTTTCACAGTCCCAAAGTGCCATTTTCACAGTAAAAAAAAAAAGATTCATTTTGCTTAGCTTAGTCTGTAACTTGAAAACTATGTACCGTATGGCCCTATAAACTGTGTTGGGATGAAAGCTAGCCACTTTGAGCAATGTGGGAAGTGCTGGGGCAGTTTGGGACAACAGGGCCAAAATGTCACTTTCACAGTCCCAAAGTGCCATTTTCACAGTAAAAAGGCCTGGTTCACTTTTGCTTAGCTTAGTCTGTAACTTGAAAACTATGTACCGTATGGCCCTATAAACTGTGTTGGGATGAAAGCTAGCCACTTTGAGCAATGTGGGAAGTGCTGGGGCAGTTTGGGACAACAGGGCCAAAATGTCACTTTCACAGTCCCAAAGTGCCATTTTCACAGTAAAAAGGCCTGGTTCACTTTTGCTTAGCTTAGTCTGTAACTTGAAAACTATGTACCGTATGGCCCTATAAACTGTGTTGGGATGAAAGCTAGCCACTTTGAGCAATGTGGGAAGTGCTGGGGCAGTTTGGGACAACAGGGCCAAAACCCTAACCCTAACCCTAACCCTTTCACAGTCCCAAAGTGCCATTTTCACAGTAAAAAAAAAAAGATTCATTTTGCTTAGCTTAGTCTGTAACTTGAAAACTATGTACCGTATGGCCCTATAAACTGTGTTGGGATGAAAGCTAGCCACTTTGACCAATGTGGGAAGTGCTGGGGCAGTTTGGGACAACAGGGCCAAAACCCTAACCCTAACCCCAACCCTTTCACAGTCCCAAAGTGCCATTTTCACAGTAAAAAAAAAAAGATTCATTTTGCTTAGCTTAGTCTGTAACTTGAAAACTATGTACCGTATGGCCCTATAAACTGTGTTGGGATGAAAGCTAGCCACTTTGAGCAATGTGGGAAGTGCTGGGGCAGTTTGGGACAACAGGGCCAAAATGTCACTTTCACAGTCCCAAAGTGCCATTTTCACAGTAAAAAGGCCTGGTTCACTTTTGCTTAGCTTAGTCTGTAACTTGAAAACTATGTACCGTATGGCCCTATAAACTGTGTTGGGATGAAAGCTAGCCACTTTGAGCAATGTGGGAAGTGCTGGGGCAGTTTGGGACAACAGGGCCAAAACCCTAACCCTAACCCTAACCCTTTCACAGTCCCAAAGTGCCATTTTCACAGTAAAAAAAAAAAGATTAATTTTGCTTAGCTTAGTCTGTAACTTGAAAACTATGTACCGTATGGCCCTATAAACTGTGTTGGGATGAAAGCTAGCCACTTTGAGCAATGTGGGAAGTGCTGGGGCAGTTTGGGACAACAGGGCCAAAATGTCACTTTCACAGTCCCAAAGTGCCATTTTCACAGTAAAAAGGCCTGGTTCACTTTTGCTTAGCTTAGTCTGTAACTTGAAAACTATGTACCGTATGGCCCTATAAACTGTGTTGGGATGAAAGCTAGCCACTTTGAGCAATGTGGGAAGTGCTGGGGCAGTTTGGGACAACAGGGCCAAAATGTCACTTTCACAGTCCCAAAGTGCCGTTTTCACAGTAAAAAGGCCTGGTTCACTTTTGCTTAGCTTAGTCTGTAACTTGAAAACTATGTACCGTATGGCCCTATAAACTGTGTTGGGATGAAAGCTAGCCACTTTGACCAATGTGGGAAGTGCTGGGGCAGTTTGGGACAACAGGGCCAAAACCCTAACCCTAACCCCAACCCTTTCACAGTCCCAAAGTGCCATTTTCACAGTAAAAAAAAAAAGATTCATTTTGCTTAGCTTAGTCTGTAACTTGAAAACTATGTACCGTATGGCCCTATAAACTGTGTTGGGATGAAAGCTAGCCACTTTGAGCAATGTGGGAAGTGCTGGGGCAGTTTGGGACAACAGGGCCAAAATGTCACTTTCACAGTCCCAAAGTGCCATTTTCACAGTAAAAAGGCCTGGTTCACTTTTGCTTAGCTTAGTCTGTAACTTGAAAACTATGTACCGTATGGCCCTATAAACTGTGTTGGGATGAAAGCTAGCCACTTTGAGCAATGTGGGAAGTGCTGGGGCAGTTTGGGACAACAGGGCCAAAACCCTAACCCTAACCCTAACCCTTTCACAGTCCCAAAGTGCCATTTTCACAGTAAAAAAAAAAAGATTCATTTTGCTTAGCTTAGTCTGTAACTTGAAAACTATGTACCGTATGGCCCTATAAACTGTGTTGGGATGAAAGCTAGCCACTTTGAGCAATGTGGGAAGTGCTGGGGCAGTTTGGGACAACAGGGCCAAAATGTCACTTTCACAGTCCCAAAGTGCCATTTTCACAGTAAAAAGGCCTGGTTCACTTTTGCTTAGCTTAGTCTGTAACTTGAAAACTATGTACCGTATGGCCCTATAAACTGTGTTGGGATGAAAGCTAGCCACTTTGAGCAATGTGGGAAGTGCTGGGGCAGTTTGGGACAACAGGGCCAAAACCCTAACCCTAACCCTAACCCTTTCACAGTCCCAAAGTGCCATTTTCACAGTAAAAAAAAAAAGATTCATTTTGCTTAGCTTAGTCTGTAACTTGAAAACTATGTACCGTATGGCCCTATAAACTGTGTTGGGATGAAAGCTAGCCACTTTGACCAATGTGGGAAGTGCTGGGGCAGTTTGGGACAACAGGGCCAAAACCCTAACCCTAACCCCAACCCTTTCACAGTCCCAAAGTGCCATTTTCACAGTAAAAAAAAAAAGATTCATTTTGCTTAGCTTAGTCTGTAACTTGAAAACTATGTACCGTATGGCCCTATAAACTGTGTTGGGATGAAAGCTAGCCACTTTGAGCAATGTGGGAAGTGCTGGGGCAGTTTGGGACAACAGGGCCAAAATGTCACTTTCACAGTCCCAAAGTGCCATTTTCACAGTAAAAAGGCCTGGTTCACTTTTGCTTAGCTTAGTCTGTAACTTGAAAACTATGTACCGTATGGCCCTATAAACTGTGTTGGGATGAAAGCTAGCCACTTTGAGCAATGTGGGAAGTGCTGGGGCAGTTTGGGACAACAGGGCCAAAACCCTAACCCTAACCCTAACCCTTTCACAGTCCCAAAGTGCCATTTTCACAGTAAAAAAAAAAAGATTCATTTTGCTTAGCTTAGTCTGTAACTTGAAAACTATGTACCGTATGGCCCTATAAACTGTGTTGGGATGAAAGCTAGCCACTTTGAGCAATGTGGGAAGTGCTGGGGCAGTTTGGGACAACAGGGCCAAAATGTCACTTTCACAGTCCCAAAGTGCCATTTTCACAGTAAAAAGGCCTGGTTCACTTTTGCTTAGCTTAGTCTGTAACTTGAAAACTATGTACCGTATGGCCCTATAAACTGTGTTGGGATGAAAGCTAGCCACTTTGAGCAATGTGGGAAGTGCTGGGGCAGTTTGGGACAACAGGGCCAAAATGTCACTTTCACAGTCCCAAAGTGCCGTTTTCACAGTAAAAAGGCCTGGTTCACTTTTGCTTAGCTTAGTCTGTAACTTGAAAACTATGTACCGTATGGCCCTATAAACTGTGTTGGGATGAAAGCTAGCCACTTTGACCAATGTGGGAAGTGCTGGGGCAGTTTGGGACAACAGGGCCAAAACCCTAACCCTAACCCTAACCCTTTCACAGTCCCAAAGTGCCATTTTCACAGTAAAAAAAAAAAGATTCATTTTGCTTAGCTTAGTCTGTAACTTGAAAACTATGTACCGTATGGCCCTATAAACTGTGTTGGGATGAAAGCTAGCCACTTTGACCAATGTGGGAAGTGCTGGGGCAGTTTGGGACAACAGGGCCAAAACCCTAACCCTAACCCCAACCCTTTCACAGTCCCAAAGTGCCATTTTCACAGTAAAAAAAAAAAGATTCATTTTGCTTAGCTTAGTCTGTAACTTGAAAACTATGTACCGTATGGCCCTATAAACTGTGTTGGGATGAAAGCTAGCCACTTTGAGCAATGTGGGAAGTGCTGGGGCAGTTTGGGACAACAGGGCCAAAATGTCACTTTCACAGTCCCAAAGTGCCATTTTCACAGTAAAAAGGCCTGGTTCACTTTTGCTTAGCTTAGTCTGTAACTTGAAAACTATGTACCGTATGGCCCTATAAACTGTGTTGGGATGACAGCTAGCCACTTTGAGCAATGTGGGAAGTGCTGGGGCAGTTTGGGACAACAGGGCCAAAACCCTAACCCTAACCCTAACCCTTTCACAGTCCCAAAGTGCCATTTTCACAGTAAAAAAAAAAAGATTCATTTTGCTTAGCTTAGTCTGTAACTTGAAAACTATGTACCGTATGGCCCTATAAACTGTGTTGGGATGAAAGCTAGCCACTTTGAGCAATGTGGGAAGTGCTGGGGCAGTTTGGGACAACAGGGCCAAAATGTCACTTTCACAGTCCCAAAGTGCCATTTTCACAGTAAAAAGGCCTGGTTCACTTTTGCTTAGCTTAGTCTGTAACTTGAAAACTATGTACCGTATGGCCCTATAAACTGTGTTGGGATGAAAGCTAGCCACTTTGAGCAATGTGGGAAGTGCTGGGGCAGTTTGGGACAACAGGGCCAAAATGTCACTTTCACAGTCCCAAAGTGCCGTTTTCACAGTAAAAAGGCCTGGTTCACTTTTGCTTAGCTTAGTCTGTAACTTGAAAACTATGTACCGTATGGCCCTATAAACTGTGTTGGGATGAAAGCTAGCCACTTTGACCAATGTGGGAAGTGCTGGGGCAGTTTGGGACAACAGGGCCAAAACCCTAACCCTAACCCCAACCCTTTCACAGTCCCAAAGTGCCATTTTCACAGTAAAAAAAAAAAGATTCATTTTGCTTAGCTTAGTCTGTAACTTGAAAACTATGTACCGTATGGCCCTATAAACTGTGTTGGGATGAAAGCTAGCCACTTTGAGCAATGTGGGAAGTGCTGGGGCAGTTTGGGACAACAGGGCCAAAATGTCACTTTCACAGTCCCAAAGTGCCATTTTCACAGTAAAAAGGCCTGGTTCACTTTTGCTTAGCTTAGTCTGTAACTTGAAAACTATGTACCGTATGGCCCTATAAACTGTGTTGGGATGAAAGCTAGCCACTTTGAGCAATGTGGGAAGTGCTGGGGCAGTTTGGGACAACAGGGCCAAAACCCTAACCCTAACCCTAACCCTTTCACAGTCCCAAAGTGCCATTTTCACAGTAAAAAAAAAAAGATTCATTTTGCTTAGCTTAGTCTGTAACTTGAAAACTATGTACCGTATGGCCCTATAAACTGTGTTGGGATGAAAGCTAGCCACTTTGAGCAATGTGGGAAGTGCTGGGGCAGTTTGGGACAACAGGGCCAAAATGTCACTTTCACAGTCCCAAAGTGCCATTTTCACAGTAAAAAGGCCTGGTTCACTTTTGCTTAGCTTAGTCTGTAACTTGAAAACTATGTACCGTATGGCCCTATAAACTGTGTTGGGATGAAAGCTAGCCACTTTGAGCAATGTGGGAAGTGCTGGGGCAGTTTGGGACAACAGGGCCAAAACCCTAACCCTAACCCTAACCCTTTCACAGTCCCAAAGTGCCATTTTCACAGTAAAAAAAAAAAGATTCATTTTGCTTAGCTTAGTCTGTAACTTGAAAACTATGTACCGTATGGCCCTATAAACTGTGTTGGGATGAAAGCTAGCCACTTTGACCAATGTGGGAAGTGCTGGGGCAGTTTGGGACAACAGGGCCAAAACCCTAACCCTAACCCCAACCCTTTCACAGTCCCAAAGTGCCATTTTCACAGTAAAAAAAAAAAGATTCATTTTGCTTAGCTTAGTCTGTAACTTGAAAACTATGTACCGTATGGCCCTATAAACTGTGTTGGGATGAAAGCTAGCCACTTTGAGCAATGTGGGAAGTGCTGGGGCAGTTTGGGACAACAGGGCCAAAATGTCACTTTCACAGTCCCAAAGTGCCATTTTCACAGTAAAAAGGCCTGGTTCACTTTTGCTTAGCTTAGTCTGTAACTTGAAAACTATGTACCGTATGGCCCTATAAACTGTGTTGGGATGAAAGCTAGCCACTTTGAGCAATGTGGGAAGTGCTGGGGCAGTTTGGGACAACAGGGCCAAAACCCTAACCCTAACCCTAACCCTTTCACAGTCCCAAAGTGCCATTTTCACAGTAAAAAAAAAAAGATTCATTTTGCTTAGCTTAGTCTGTAACTTGAAAACTATGTACCGTATGGCCCTATAAACTGTGTTGGGATGAAAGCTAGCCACTTTGAGCAATGTGGGAAGTGCTGGGGCAGTTTGGGACAACAGGGCCAAAATGTCACTTTCACAGTCCCAAAGTGCCATTTTCACAGTAAAAAGGCCTGGTTCACTTTTGCTTAGCTTAGTCTGTAACTTGAAAACTATGTACCGTATGGCCCTATAAACTGTGTTGGGATGAAAGCTAGCCACTTTGAGCAATGTGGGAAGTGCTGGGGCAGTTTGGGACAACAGGGCCAAAATGTCACTTTCACAGTCCCAAAGTGCCGTTTTCACAGTAAAAAGGCCTGGTTCACTTTTGCTTAGCTTAGTCTGTAACTTGAAAACTATGTACCGTATGGCCCTATAAACTGTGTTGGGATGAAAGCTAGCCACTTTGACCAATGTGGGAAGTGCTGGGGCAGTTTGGGACAACAGGGCCAAAACCCTAACCCTAACCCTAACCCTTTCACAGTCCCAAAGTGCCATTTTCACAGTAAAAAAAAAAAGATTCATTTTGCTTAGCTTAGTCTGTAACTTGAAAACTATGTACCGTATGGCCCTATAAACTGTGTTGGGATGAAAGCTAGCCACTTTGACCAATGTGGGAAGTGCTGGGGCAGTTTGGGACAACAGGGCCAAAACCCTAACCCTAACCCCAACCCTTTCACAGTCCCAAAGTGCCATTTTCACAGTAAAAAAAAAAAGATTCATTTTGCTTAGCTTAGTCTGTAACTTGAAAACTATGTACCGTATGGCCCTATAAACTGTGTTGGGATGAAAGCTAGCCACTTTGAGCAATGTGGGAAGTGCTGGGGCAGTTTGGGACAACAGGGCCAAAATGTCACTTTCACAGTCCCAAAGTGCCATTTTCACAGTAAAAAGGCCTGGTTCACTTTTGCTTAGCTTAGTCTGTAACTTGAAAACTATGTACCGTATGGCCCTATAAACTGTGTTGGGATGACAGCTAGCCACTTTGAGCAATGTGGGAAGTGCTGGGGCAGTTTGGGACAACAGGGCCAAAACCCTAACCCTAACCCTAACCCTTTCACAGTCCCAAAGTGCCATTTTCACAGTAAAAAAAAAAAGATTCATTTTGCTTAGCTTAGTCTGTAACTTGAAAACTATGTACCGTATGGCCCTATAAACTGTGTTGGGATGAAAGCTAGCCACTTTGAGCAATGTGGGAAGTGCTGGGGCAGTTTGGGACAACAGGGCCAAAATGTCACTTTCACAGTCCCAAAGTGCCGTTTTCACAGTAAAAAGGCCTGGTTCACTTTTGCTTAGCTTAGTCTGTAACTTGAAAACTATGTACCGTATGGCCCTATAAACTGTGTTGGGATGAAAGCTAGCCACTTTGACCAATGTGGGAAGTGCTGGGGCAGTTTGGGACAACAGGGCCAAAACCCTAACCCTAACCCCAACCCTTTCACAGTCCCAAAGTGCCATTTTCACAGTAAAAAAAAAAAGATTCATTTTGCTTAGCTTAGTCTGTAACTTGAAAACTATGTACCGTATGGCCCTATAAACTGTGTTGGGATGAAAGCTAGCCACTTTGAGCAATGTGGGAAGTGCTGGGGCAGTTTGGGACAACAGGGCCAAAATGTCACTTTCACAGTCCCAAAGTGCCATTTTCACAGTAAAAAGGCCTGGTTCACTTTTGCTTAGCTTAGTCTGTAACTTGAAAACTATGTACCGTATGGCCCTATAAACTGTGTTGGGATGAAAGCTAGCCACTTTGAGCAATGTGGGAAGTGCTGGGGCAGTTTGGGACAACAGGGCCAAAACCCTAACCCTAACCCTTTCACAGTCCCAAAGTGCCATTTTCACAGTAAAAAAAAAAAGATTCATTTTGCTTAGCTTAGTCTGTAACTTGAAAACTATGTACCGTATGGCCCTATAAACTGTGTTGGGATGAAAGCTAGCCACTTTGAGCAATGTGGGAAGTGCTGGGGCAGTTTGGGACAACAGGGCCAAAACCCTAACCCTAACCCCAACCCTTTCACAGTCCCAAAGTGCCATTTTCACAGTAAAAAAAAAAAGATTCATTTTGCTTAGCTTAGTCTGTAACTTGAAAACTATGTACCGTATGGCCCTATAAACTGTGTTGGGATGAAAGCTAGCCACTTTGAGCAATGTGGGAAGTGCTGGGGCAGTTTGGGACAACAGGGCCAAAATGTCACTTTCACAGTCCCAAAGTGCCATTTTCACAGTAAAAAGGCCTGGTTCACTTTTGCTTAGCTTAGTCTGTAACTTGAAAACTATGTACCGTATGGCCCTATAAACTGTGTTGGGATGAAAGCTAGCCACTTTGAGCAATGTGGGAAGTGCTGGGGCAGTTTGGGACAACAGGGCCAAAACCCTAACCCTAACCCTAACCCTTTCACAGTCCCAAAGTGCCATTTTCACAGTAAAAAAAAAAAGATTCATTTTGCTTAGCTTAGTCTGTAACTTGAAAACTATGTACCGTATGGCCCTATAAACTGTGTTGGGATGAAAGCTAGCCACTTTGAGCAATGTGGGAAGTGCTGGGGCAGTTTGGGACAACAGGGCCAAAACCCTAACCCTAACCCCAACCCTTTCACAGTCCCAAAGTGCCATTTTCACAGTAAAAAAAAAAAGATTAATTTTGCTTAGCTTAGTCTGTAACTTGAAAACTATGTACCGTATGGCCCTATAAACTGTGTTGGGATGAAAGCTAGCCACTTTGAGCAATGTGGGAAGTGCTGGGGCAGTTTGGGACAACAGGGCCAAAATGTCACTTTCACAGTCCCAAAGTGCCATTTTCACAGTAAAAAGGCCTGGTTCACTTTTGCTTAGCTTAGTCTGTAACTTGAAAACTATGTACCGTATGGCCCTATAAACTGTGTTGGGATGAAAGCTAGCCACTTTGAGCAATGTGGGAAGTGCTGGGGCAGTTTGGGACAACAGGGCCAAAACCCTAACCCTAACCCTAACCCTTTCACAGTCCCAAAGTGCCATTTTCACAGTAAAAAAAAAAAGATTCATTTTGCTTAGCTTAGTCTGTAACTTGAAAACTATGTACCGTATGGCCCTATAAACTGTGTTGGGATGAAAGCTAGCCACTTTGAGCAATGTGGGAAGTGCTGGGGCAGTTTGGGACAACAGGGCCAAAATGTCACTTTCACAGTCCCAAAGTGCCGTTTTCACAGTAAAAAGGCCTCGTTCACTTTTGCTTAGCTTAGTCTGTAACTTGAAAACTATGTACCGTATGGCCCTATAAACTGTGTTGGGATGAAAGCTAGCCACTTTGAGCAATGTGGGAAGTGCTGGGGCAGTTTGGGACAACAGGGCCAAAACCCTAACCCTAACCCTAACCCTTTCACAGTCCCAAAGTGCCATTTTCACAGTAAAAAAAAAAAGATTCATTTTGCTTAGCTTAGTCTGTAACTTGAAAACTATGTACCGTATGGCCCTATAAACTGTGTTGGGATGAAAGCTAGCCACTTTGAGCAATGTGGGAAGTGCTGGGGCAGTTTGGGACAACAGGGCCAAAATGTCACTTTCACAGTCCCAAAGTGCCATTTTCACAGTAAAAAGGCCTGGTTCACTTTTGCTTAGCTTAGTCTGTAACTTGAAAACTATGTACCGTATGGCCCTATAAACTGTGTTGGGATGAAAGCTAGCCACTTTGAGCAATGTGGGAAGTGCTGGGGCAGTTTGGGACAACAGGGCCAAAACCCTAACCCTAACCCCAACCCTTTCACAGTCCCAAAGTGCCATTTTCACAGTAAAAAAAAAAAGATTCATTTTGCTTAGCTTAGTCTGTAACTTGAAAACTATGTACCGTATGGCCCTATAAACTGTGTTGGGATGAAAGCTAGCCACTTTGAGCAATGTGGGAAGTGCTGGGGCAGTTTGGGACAACAGGGCCAAAATGTCACTTTCACAGTCCCAAAGTGCCATTTTCACAGTAAAAAGGCCTGGTTCACTTTTGCTTAGCTTAGTCTGTAACTTGAAAACTATGTACCGTATGGCCCTATAAACTGTGTTGGGATGAAAGCTAGCCACTTTGAGCAATGTGGGAAGTGCTGGGGCAGTTTGGGACAACAGGGCCAAAACCCTAACCCTAACCCTAACCCTTTCACAGTCCCAAAGTGCCATTTTCACAGTAAAAAAAAAAAGATTCATTTTGCTTAGCTTAGTCTGTAACTTGAAAACTATGTACCGTATGGCCCTATAAACTGTGTTGGGATGAAAGCTAGCCACTTTGAGCAATGTGGGAAGTGCTGGGGCAGTTTGGGACAACAGGGCCAAAACCCTAACCCTAACCCCAACCCTTTCACAGTCCCAAAGTGCCATTTTCACAGTAAAAAAAAAAAGATTCATTTTGCTTAGCTTAGTCTGTAACTTGAAAACTATGTACCGTATGGCCCTATAAACTGTGTTGGGATGAAAGCTAGCCACTTTGAGCAATGTGGGAAGTGCTGGGGCAGTTTGGGACAACAGGGCCAAAACCCTAACCCTAACCCCAACCCTTTCACAGTCCCAAAGTGCCATTTTCACAGTAAAAAAAAAAAGATTAATTTTGCTTAGCTTAGTCTGTAACTTGAAAACTATGTACCGTATGGCCCTATAAACTGTGTTGGGATGAAAGCTAGCCACTTTGAGCAATGTGGGAAGTGCTGGGGCAGTTTGGGACAACAGGGCCAAAATGTCACTTTCACAGTCCCAAAGTGCCATTTTCACAGTAAAAAGGCCTGGTTCACTTTTGCTTAGCTTAGTCTGTAACTTGAAAACTATGTACCGTATGGCCCTATAAACTGTGTTGGGATGAAAGCTAGCCACTTTGAGCAATGTGGGAAGTGCTGGGGCAGTTTGGGACAACAGGGCCAAAACCCTAACCCTAACCCTAACCCTTTCACAGTCCCAAAGTGCCATTTTCACAGTAAAAAAAAAAAGATTCATTTTGCTTAGCTTAGTCTGTAACTTGAAAACTATGTACCGTATGGCCCTATAAACTGTGTTGGGATGAAAGCTAGCCACTTTGAGCAATGTGGGAAGTGCTGGGGCAGTTTGGGACAACAGGGCCAAAATGTCACTTTCACAGTCCCAAAGTGCCGTTTTCACAGTAAAAAGGCCTCGTTCACTTTTGCTTAGCTTAGTCTGTAACTTGAAAACTATGTACCGTATGGCCCTATAAACTGTGTTGGGATGAAAGCTAGCCACTTTGAGCAATGTGGGAAGTGCTGGGGCAGTTTGGGACAACAGGGCCAAAACCCTAACCCTAACCCTAACCCTTTCACAGTCCCAAAGTGCCATTTTCACAGTAAAAAAAAAAAGATTCATTTTGCTTAGCTTAGTCTGTAACTTGAAAACTATGTACCGTATGGCCCTATAAACTGTGTTGGGATGAAAGCTAGCCACTTTGAGCAATGTGGGAAGTGCTGGGGCAGTTTGGGACAACAGGGCCAAAATGTCACTTTCACAGTCCCAAAGTGCCATTTTCACAGTAAAAAGGCCTGGTTCACTTTTGCTTAGCTTAGTCTGTAACTTGAAAACTATGTACCGTATGGCCCTATAAACTGTGTTGGGATGAAAGCTAGCCACTTTGAGCAATGTGGGAAGTGCTGGGGCAGTTTGGGACAACAGGGCCAAAACCCTAACCCTAACCCCAACCCTTTCACAGTCCCAAAGTGCCATTTTCACAGTAAAAAAAAAAAGATTCATTTTGCTTAGCTTAGTCTGTAACTTGAAAACTATGTACCGTATGGCCCTATAAACTGTGTTGGGATGAAAGCTAGCCACTTTGAGCAATGTGGGAAGTGCTGGGGCAGTTTGGGACAACAGGGCCAAAATGTCACTTTCACAGTCCCAAAGTGCCATTTTCACAGTAAAAAGGCCTGGTTCACTTTTGCTTAGCTTAGTCTGTAACTTGAAAACTATGTACCGTATGGCCCTATAAACTGTGTTGGGATGAAAGCTAGCCACTTTGAGCAATGTGGGAAGTGCTGGGGCAGTTTGGGACAACAGGGCCAAAACCCTAACCCTAACCCTAACCCTTTCACAGTCCCAAAGTGCCATTTTCACAGTAAAAAAAAAAAGATTCATTTTGCTTAGCTTAGTCTGTAACTTGAAAACTATGTACCGTATGGCCCTATAAACTGTGTTGGGATGAAAGCTAGCCACTTTGAGCAATGTGGGAAGTGCTGGGGCAGTTTGGGACAACAGGGCCAAAACCCTAACCCTAACCCCAACCCTTTCACAGTCCCAAAGTGCCATTTTCACAGTAAAAAAAAAAAGATTCATTTTGCTTAGCTTAGTCTGTAACTTGAAAACTATGTACCGTATGGCCCTATAAACTGTGTTGGGATGAAAGCTAGCCACTTTGAGCAATGTGGGAAGTGCTGGGGCAGTTTGGGACAACAGGGCCAAAACCCTAACCCTAACCCTAACCCTTTCACAGTCCCAAAGTGCCATTTTCACAGTAAAAAAAAAAGATTAATTTTGCTTAGCTTAGTCTGTAACTTGAAAACTATGTACCGTATGGCCCTATAAACTGTGTTGGGATGAAAGCTAGCCACTTTGAGCAATGTGGGAAGTGCTGGGGCAGTTTGGGACAACAGGGCCAAAATGTCACTTTCACAGTCCCAAAGTGCCATTTTCACAGTAAAAAGGCCTGGTTCACTTTTGCTTAGCTTAGTCTGTAACTTGAAAACTATGTACCGTATGGCCCTATAAACTGTGTTGGGATGAAAGCTAGCCACTTTGAGCAATGTGGGAAGTGCTGGGGCAGTTTGGGACAACAGGGCCAAAACCCTAACCCTAACCCTAACCCTTTCACAGTCCCAAAGTGCCATTTTCACAGTAAAAAAAAAAAGATTCATTTTGCTTAGCTTAGTCTGTAACTTGAAAACTATGTACCGTATGGCCCTATAAACTGTGTTGGGATGAAAGCTAGCCACTTTGAGCAATGTGGGAAGTGCTGGGGCAGTTTGGGACAACAGGGCCAAAACCCTAACCCTAACCCCAACCCTTTCACAGTCCCAAAGTGCCATTTTCACAGTAAAAAAAAAAAGATTCATTTTGCTTAGCTTAGTCTGTAACTTGAAAACTATGTACCGTATGGCCCTATAAACTGTGTTGGGATGAAAGCTAGCCACTTTGAGCAATGTGGGAAGTGCTGGGGCAGTTTGGGACAACAGGGCCAAAATGTCACTTTCACAGTCCCAAAGTGCCATTTTCACAGTAAAAAGGCCTGGTTCACTTTTGCTTAGCTTAGTCTGTAACTTGAAAACTATGTACCGTATGGCCCTATAAACTGTGTTGGGATGAAAGCTAGCCACTTTGAGCAATGTGGGAAGTGCTGGGGCAGTTTGGGACAACAGGGCCAAAACCCTAACCCTAACCCTAACCCTTTCACAGTCCCAAAGTGCCATTTTCACAGTAAAAAAAAAAAGATTCATTTTGCTTAGCTTAGTCTGTAACTTGAAAACTATGTACCGTATGGCCCTATAAACTGTGTTGGGATGAAAGCTAGCCACTTTGAGCAATGTGGGAAGTGCTGGGGCAGTTTGGGACAACAGGGCCAAAATGTCACTTTCACAGTCCCAAAGTGCCATTTTCACAGTAAAAAGGCCTGGTTCACTTTTGCTTAGCTTAGTCTGTAACTTGAAAACTATGTACCGTATGGCCCTATAAACTGTGTTGGGATGAAAGCTAGCCACTTTGAGCAATGTGGGAAGTGCTGGGGCAGTTTGGGACAACAGGGCCAAAATGTCACTTTCACAGTCCCAAAGTGCCGTTTTCACAGTAAAAAGGCCTGGTTCACTTTTGCTTAGCTTAGTCTGTAACTTGAAAACTATGTACCGTATGGCCCTATAAACTGTGTTGGGATGAAAGCTAGCCACTTTGAGCAATGTGGGAAGTGCTGGGGCAGTTTGGGACAACAGGGCCAAAATGTCACTTTCACAGTCCCAAAGTGCCATTTTCACAGTAAAAAGGCCTGGTTCACTTTTGCTTAGCTTAGTCTGTAACTTGAAAACTATGTACCGTATGGCCCTATAAACTGTGTTGGGATGAAAGCTAGCCACTTTGAGCAATGTGGGAAGTGCTGGGGCAGTTTGGGACAACAGGGCCAAAATGTCACTTTCACAGTCCCAAAGTGCCATTTTCACAGTAAAAAGGCCTGGTTCACTTTTGCTTAGCTTAGTCTGTAACTTGAAAACTATGTACCGTATGGCCCTATAAACTGTGTTGGGATGAAAGCTAGCCACTTTGAGCAATGTGGGAAGTGCTGGGGCAGTTTGGGACAACAGGGCCAAAACCCTAACCCTAACCCTAACCCTTTCACAGTCCCAAAGTGCCATTTTCACAGTAAAAAAAAAAAGATTCATTTTGCTTAGCTTAGTCTGTAACTTGAAAACTATGTACCGTATGGCCCTATAAACTGTGTTGGGATGAAAGCTAGCCACTTTGAGCAATGTGGGAAGTGCTGGGGCAGTTTGGGACAACAGGGCCAAAATGTCACTTTCACAGTCCCAAAGTGCCATTTTCACAGTAAAAAGGCCTGGTTCACTTTTGCTTAGCTTAGTCTGTAACTTGAAAACTATGTACCGTATGGCCCTATAAACTGTGTTGGGATGAAAGCTAGCCACTTTGAGCAATGTGGGAAGTGCTGGGGCAGTTTGGGACAACAGGGCCAAAATGTCACTTTCACAGTCCCAAAGTGCCGTTTTCACAGTAAAAAGGCCTGGTTCACTTTTGCTTAGCTTAGTCTGTAACTTGAAAACTATGTACCGTATGGCCCTATAAACTGTGTTGGGATGAAAGCTAGCCACTTTGAGCAATGTGGGAAGTGCTGGGGCAGTTTGGGACAACAGGGCCAAAATGTCACTTTCACAGTCCCAAAGTGCCGTTTTCACAGTAAAAAGGCCTGGTTCACTTTTGCTTAGCTTAGTCTGTAACTTGAAAACTATGTACCGTATGGCCCTATAAACTGTGTTGGGATGAAAGCTAGCCACTTTGAGCAATGTGGGAAGTGCTGGGGCAGTTTGGGACAACAGGGCCAAAATGTCACTTTCACAGTCCCAAAGTGCCATTTTCACAGTAAAAAGGCCTGGTTCACTTTTGCTTAGCTTAGTCTGTAACTTGAAAACTATGTACCGTATGGCCCTATAAACTGTGTTGGGATGAAAGCTAGCCACTTTGAGCAATGTGGGAAGTGCTGGGGCAGTTTGGGACAACAGGGCCAAAATGTCACTTTCACAGTCCCAAAGTGCCATTTTCACAGTAAAAAGGCCTGGTTCACTTTTGCTTAGCTTAGTCTGTAACTTGAAAACTATGTACCGTATGGCCCTATAAACTGTGTTGGGATGAAAGCTAGCCACTTTGAGCAATGTGGGAAGTGCTGGGGCAGTTTGGGACAACAGGGCCAAAATGTCACTTTCACAGTCCCAAAGTGCCGTTTTCACAGTAAAAAGGCCTGGTTCACTTTTGCTTAGCTTAGTCTGTAACTTGAAAACTATGTACCGTATGGCCCTATAAACTGTGTTGGGATGAAAGCTAGCCACTTTGAGCAATGTGGGAAGTGCTGGGGCAGTTTGGGACAACAGGGCCAAAACCCTAACCCTAACCCTAACCCTTTCACAGTCCCAAAGTGCCATTTTCACAGTAAAAAAAAAAAGATTCATTTTGCTTAGCTTAGTCTGTAACTTGAAAACTATGTACCGTATGGCCCTATAAACTGTGTTGGGATGAAAGCTAGCCACTTTGAGCAATGTGGGAAGTGCTGGGGCAGTTTGGGACAACAGGGCCAAAATGTCACTTTCACAGTCCCAAAGTGCCATTTTCACAGTAAAAAGGCCTGGTTCACTTTTGCTTAGCTTAGTCTGTAACTTGAAAACTATGTACCGTATGGCCCTATAAACTGTGTTGGGATGAAAGCTAGCCACTTTGAGCAATGTGGGAAGTGCTGGGGCAGTTTGGGACAACAGGGCCAAAATGTCACTTTCACAGTCCCAAAGTGCCGTTTTCACAGTAAAAAGGCCTGGTTCACTTTTGCTTAGCTTAGTCTGTAACTTGAAAACTATGTACCGTATGGCCCTATAAACTGTGTTGGGATGAAAGCTAGCCACTTTGAGCAATGTGGGAAGTGCTGGGGCAGTTTGGGACAACAGGGCCAAAACCCTAACCCTAACCCTAACCCTTTCACAGTCCCAAAGTGCCATTTTCACAGTAAAAAAAAAAAGATTCATTTTGCTTAGCTTAGTCTGTAACTTGAAAACTATGTACCGTATGGCCCTATAAACTGTGTTGGGATGAAAGCTAGCCACTTTGAGCAATGTGGGAAGTGCTGGGGCAGTTTGGGACAACAGGGCCAAAATGTCACTTTCACAGTCCCAAAGTGCCATTTTCACAGTAAAAAGGCCTGGTTCACTTTTGCTTAGCTTAGTCTGTAACTTGAAAACTATGTACCGTATGGCCCTATAAACTGTGTTGGGATGAAAGCTAGCCACTTTGAGCAATGTGGGAAGTGCTGGGGCAGTTTGGGACAACAGGGCCAAAATGTCACTTTCACAGTCCCAAAGTGCCGTTTTCACAGTAAAAAGGCCTGGTTCACTTTTGCTTAGCTTAGTCTGTAACTTGAAAACTATGTACCGTATGGCCCTATAAACTGTGTTGGGATGAAAGCTAGCCACTTTGAGCAATGTGGGAAGTGCTGGGGCAGTTTGGGACAACAGGGCCAAAACCCTAACCCTAACCCTAACCCTTTCACAGTCCCAAAGTGCCATTTTCACAGTAAAAAAAAAAAGATTCATTTTGCTTAGCTTAGTCTGTAACTTGAAAACTATGTACCGTATGGCCCTATAAACTGTGTTGGGATGAAAGCTAGCCACTTTGAGCAATGTGGGAAGTGCTGGGGCAGTTTGGGACAACAGGGCCAAAACCCTAACCCTAACCCTAACCCTTTCACAGTCCCAAAGTGCCATTTTCACAGTAAAAAAAAAAAGATTCATTTTGCTTAGCTTAGTCTGTAACTTGAAAACTATGTACCGTATGGCCCTATAAACTGTGTTGGGATGAAAGCTAGCCACTTTGAGCAATGTGGGAAGTGCTGGGGCAGTTTGGGACAACAGGGCCAAAACCCTAACCCTAACCCTAACCCTTTCACAGTCCCAAAGTGCCATTTTCACAGTAAAAAAAAAAAGATTCATTTTGCTTAGCTTAGTCTGTAACTTGAAAACTATGTACCGTATGGCCCTATAAACTGTGTTGGGATGAAAGCTAGCCACTTTGAGTAATGTGGGAAGTGCTGGGGCAGTTTGGGACAACAGGGCCAAAATGTCACTTTCACAGTCCCAAAGTGCCATTTTCACAGTAAAAAGGCCTGGTTCACTTTTGCTTAGCTTAGTCTGTAACTTGAAAACTATGTACCGTATGGCCCTATAAACTGTGTTGGGATGAAAGCTAGCCACTTTGAGCAATGTGGGAAGTGCTGGGGCAGTTTGGGACAACAGGGCCAAAATGTCACTTTCACAGTCCCAAAGTGCCGTTTTCACAGTAAAAAGGCCTGGTTCACTTTTGCTTAGCTTAGTCTGTAACTTGAAAACTATGTACCGTATGGCCCTATAAACTGTGTTGGGATGAAAGCTAGCCACTTTGAGCAATGTGGGAAGTGCTGGGGCAGTTTGGGACAACAGGGCCAAAATGTCACTTTCACAGTCCCAAAGTGCCATTTTCACAGTAAAAAGGCCTGGTTCACTTTTGCTTAGCTTAGTCTGTAACTTGAAAACTATGTACCGTATGGCCCTATAAACTGTGTTGGGATGAAAGCTAGCCACTTTGAGCAATGTGGGAAGTGCTGGGGCAGTTTGGGACAACAGGGCCAAAATGTCACTTTCACAGTCCCAAAGTGCCGTTTTCACAGTAAAAAGGCCTGGTTCACTTTTGCTTAGCTTAGTCTGTAACTTGAAAACTATGTACCGTATGGCCCTATAAACTGTGTTGGGATGAAAGCTAGCCACTTTGAGCAATGTGGGAAGTGCTGGGGCAGTTTGGGACAACAGGGCCAAAACCCTAACCCTAACCCTAACCCTTTCACAGTCCCAAAGTGCCATTTTCACAGTAAAAAAAAAAAGATTCATTTTGCTTAGCTTAGTCTGTAACTTGAAAACTATGTACCGTATGGCCCTATAAACTGTGTTGGGATGAAAGCTAGCCACTTTGAGCAATGTGGGAAGTGCTGGGGCAGTTTGGGACAACAGGGCCAAAACCCTAACCCTAACCCTAACCCTTTCACAGTCCCAAAGTGCCATTTTCACAGTAAAAAAAAAAAGATTCATTTTGCTTAGCTTAGTCTGTAACTTGAAAACTATGTACCGTATGGCCCTATAAACTGTGTTGGGATGAAAGCTAGCCACTTTGAGCAATGTGGGAAGTGCTGGGGCAGTTTGGGACAACATGGCCAAAATGTCACTTTCACAGTCCCAAAGTGCCATTTTCACAGTAAAAGGGCCTGGTTCACTTTTGCTTAGCTTAGTCTGTAACTTGAAAACTATGTACCGTATGGCCCTATAAACTGTGTTGGGATGAAAGCTAGCCACTTTGAGCAATGTGGGAAGTGCTGGGGCAGTTTGGGACAACAGGGCCAAAATGTCACTTTCACAGTCCCAAAGTGCCGTTTTCACAGTAAAAAGGCCTGGTTCACTTTTGCTTAGCTTAGTCTGTAACTTGAAAACTATGTACCGTATGGCCCTATAAACTGTGTTGGGATGAAAGCTAGCCACTTTGAGCAATGTGGGAAGTGCTGGGGCAGTTTGGGACAACAGGGCCAAAACCCTAACCCTAACCCTAACCCTTTCACAGTCCCAAAGTGCCATTTTCACAGTAAAAAAAAAAAGATTAATTTTGCTTAGCTTAGTCTGTAACTTGAAAACTATGTACCGTATGGCCCTATAAACTGTGTTGGGATGAAAGCTAGCCACTTTGAGCAATGTGGGAAGTGCTGGGGCAGTTTGGGACAACAGGGCCAAAATGTCACTTTCACAGTCCCAAAGTGCCATTTTCACAGTAAAAAGGCCTGGTTCACTTTTGCTTAGCTTAGTCTGTAACTTGAAAACTATGTACCGTATGGCCCTATAAACTGTGTTGGGATGAAAGCTAGCCACTTTGAGCAATGTGGGAAGTGCTGGGGCAGTTTGGGACAACAGGGCCAAAACCCTAACCCTAACCCTTTCACAGTCCCAAAGTGCCATTTTCACAGTAAAAAAAAAAAGATTCATTTTGCTTAGCTTAGTCTGTAACTTGAAAACTATGTACCGTATGGCCCTATAAACTGTGTTGGGATGAAAGCTAGCCACTTTGAGCAATGTGGGAAGTGCTGGGGCAGTTTGGGACAACAGGGCCAAAACCCTAACCCTAACCCCAACCCTTTCACAGTCCCAAAGTGCCATTTTCACAGTAAAAAAAAAAAGATTAATTTTGCTTAGCTTAGTCTGTAACTTGAAAACTATGTACCGTATGGCCCTATAAACTGTGTTGGGATGAAAGCTAGCCACTTTGAGCAATGTGGGAAGTGCTGGGGCAGTTTGGGACAACAGGGCCAAAACCCTAACCCTAACCCTAACCCTTTCACAGTCCCAAAGTGCCATTTTCACAGTAAAAAAAAAAAGATTCATTTTGCTTAGCTTAGTCTGTAACTTGAAAACTATGTACCGTATGGCCCTATAAACTGTGTTGGGATGAAAGCTAGCCACTTTGAGCAATGTGGGAAGTGCTGGGGCAGTTTGGGACAACAGGGCCAAAACCCTAACCCTAACCCCAACCCTTTCACAGTCCCAAAGTGCCATTTTCACAGTAAAAAAAAAAAGATTAATTTTGCTTAGCTTAGTCTGTAACTTGAAAACTATGTACCGTATGGCCCTATAAACTGTGTTGGGATGAAAGCTAGCCACTTTGAGCAATGTGGGAAGTGCTGGGGCAGTTTGGGACAACAGGGCCAAAACCCTAACCCTAACCCTAACCCTTTCACAGTCCCAAAGTGCCATTTTCACAGTAAAAAAAAAAAGATTCATTTTGCTTAGCTTAGTCTGTAACTTGAAAACTATGTACCGTATGGCCCTATAAACTGTGTTGGGATGAAAGCTAGCCACTTTGAGCAATGTGGGAAGTGCTGGGGCAGTTTGGGACAACAGGGCCAAAACCCTAACCCTAACCCCAACCCTTTCACAGTCCCAAAGTGCCATTTTCACAGTAAAAAAAAAAGATTCATTTTGCTTAGCTTAGTCTGTAACTTGAAAACTATGTACCGTATGGCCCTATAAACTGTGTTGGGATGAAAGCTAGCCACTTTGAGCAATGTGGGAAGTGCTGGGGCAGTTTGGGACAACAGGGCCAAAACCCTAACCCTAACCCTAACCCTTTCACAGTCCCAAAGTGCCATTTTCACAGTAAAAAAAAAAAGATTCATTTTGCTTAGCTTAGTCTGTAACTTGAAAACTATGTACCGTATGGCCCTATAAACTGTGTTGGGATGAAAGCTAGCCACTTTGAGCAATGTGGGAAGTGCTGGGGCAGTTTGGGACAACAGGGCCAAAACCCTAACCCTAACCCCAACCCTTTCACAGTCCCAAAGTGCCATTTTCACAGTAAAAAAAAAAAGATTCATTTTGCTTAGCTTAGTCTGTAACTTGAAAACTATGTACCGTATGGCCCTATAAACTGTGTTGGGATGAAAGCTAG
Organism: Protomyctophum bolini; assembly: GCF_963924005.1. NCBI lineage: Eukaryota > Metazoa > Chordata > Actinopteri > Myctophiformes > Myctophidae > Protomyctophum > Protomyctophum bolini. The sequence continues at coordinate 34,962 of NW_027665433.1, read as the reverse complement.
CCACTTTGAGCAATGTGGGAAGTGCTGGGGCAGTTTGGGACAACAGGGCCAAAATGTCACTTTCACAGTCCCAAAGTGCCATTTTCACAGTAAAAAGGCCTGGTTCACTTTTGCTTAGCTTAGTCTGTAACTTGAAAACTATGTACCGTATGGCCCTATAAACTGTGTTGGGATGAAAGCTAGCCACTTTGAGCAATGTGGGAAGTGCTGGGGCAGTTTGGGACAACAGGGCCAAAACCCTAACCCTAACCCTAACCCTTTCACAGTCCCAAAGTGCCATTTTCACAGTAAAAAAAAAAAGATTCATTTTGCTTAGCTTAGTCTGTAACTTGAAAACTATGTACCGTATGGCCCTATAAACTGTGTTGGGATGAAAGCTAGCCACTTTGAGCAATGTGGGAAGTGCTGGGGCAGTTTGGGACAACAGGGCCAAAACCCTAACCCTAACCCCAACCCTTTCACAGTCCCAAAGTGCCATTTTCACAGTAAAAAAAAAAGATTAATTTTGCTTAGCTTAGTCTGTAACTTGAAAACTATGTACCGTATGGCCCTATAAACTGTGTTGGGATGAAAGCTAGCCACTTTGAGCAATGTGGGAAGTGCTGGGGCAGTTTGGGACAACAGGGCCAAAATGTCACTTTCACAGTCCCAAAGTGCCATTTTCACAGTAAAAAGGCCTGGTTCACTTTTGCTTAGCTTAGTCTGTAACTTGAAAACTATGTACCGTATGGCCCTATAAACTGTGTTGGGATGAAAGCTAGCCACTTTGAGCAATGTGGGAAGTGCTGGGGCAGTTTGGGACAACAGGGCCAAAACCCTAACCCTAACCCTAACCCTTTCACAGTCCCAAAGTGCCATTTTCACAGTAAAAAAAAAAAGATTCATTTTGCTTAGCTTAGTCTGTAACTTGAAAACTATGTACCGTATGGCCCTATAAACTGTGTTGGGATGAAAGCTAGCCACTTTGAGCAATGTGGGAAGTGCTGGGGCAGTTTGGGACAACAGGGCCAAAACCCTAACCCTAACCCCAACCCTTTCACAGTCCCAAAGTGCCATTTTCACAGTAAAAAAAAAAAGATTCATTTTGCTTAGCTTAGTCTGTAACTTGAAAACTATGTACCGTATGGCCCTATAAACTGTGTTGGGATGAAAGCTAGCCACTTTGAGCAATGTGGGAAGTGCTGGGGCAGTTTGGGACAACAGGGCCAAAATGTCACTTTCACAGTCCCAAAGTGCCATTTTCACAGTAAAAAGGCCTGGTTCACTTTTGCTTAGCTTAGTCTGTAACTTGAAAACTATGTACCGTATGGCCCTATAAACTGTGTTGGGATGAAAGCTAGCCACTTTGAGCAATGTGGGAAGTGCTGGGGCAGTTTGGGACAACAGGGCCAAAACCCTAACCCTAACCCTAACCCTTTCACAGTCCCAAAGTGCCATTTTCACAGTAAAAAAAAAAAGATTCATTTTGCTTAGCTTAGTCTGTAACTTGAAAACTATGTACCGTATGGCCCTATAAACTGTGTTGGGATGAAAGCTAGCCACTTTGAGCAATGTGGGAAGTGCTGGGGCAGTTTGGGACAACAGGGCCAAAACCCTAACCCTAACCCTAACCCTTTCACAGTCCCAAAGTGCCATTTTCACAGTAAAAAAAAAAAGATTCATTTTGCTTAGCTTAGTCTGTAACTTGAAAACTATGTACCGTATGGCCCTATAAACTGTGTTGGGATGAAAGCTAGCCACTTTGAGCAATGTGGGAAGTGCTGGGGCAGTTTGGGACAACAGGGCCAAAATGTCACTTTCACAGTCCCAAAGTGCCATTTTCACAGTAAAAAGGCCTGGTTCACTTTTGCTTAGCTTAGTCTGTAACTTGAAAACTATGTACCGTATGGCCCTATAAACTGTGTTGGGATGAAAGCTAGCCACTTTGAGCAATGTGGGAAGTGCTGGGGCAGTTTGGGACAACAGGGCCAAAACCCTAACCCTAACCCCAACCCTTTCACAGTCCCAAAGTGCCATTTTCACAGTAAAAAAAAAAGATTAATTTTGCTTAGCTTAGTCTGTAACTTGAAAACTATGTACCGTATGGCCCTATAAACTGTGTTGGGATGAAAGCTAGCCACTTTGAGCAATGTGGGAAGTGCTGGGGCAGTTTGGGACAACAGGGCCAAAATGTCACTTTCACAGTCCCAAAGTGCCATTTTCACAGTAAAAAGGCCTGGTTCACTTTTGCTTAGCTTAGTCTGTAACTTGAAAACTATGTACCGTATGGCCCTATAAACTGTGTTGGGATGAAAGCTAGCCACTTTGAGCAATGTGGGAAGTGCTGGGGCAGTTTGGGACAACAGGGCCAAAACCCTAACCCTAACCCTAACCCTTTCACAGTCCCAAAGTGCCATTTTCACAGTAAAAAAAAAAGATTCATTTTGCTTAGCTTAGTCTGTAACTTGAAAACTATGTACCGTATGGCCCTATAAACTGTGTTGGGATGAAAGCTAGCCACTTTGAGCAATGTGGGAAGTGCTGGGGCAGTTTGGGACAACAGGGCCAAAACCCTAACCCTAACCCCAACCCTTTCACAGTCCCAAAGTGCCATTTTCACAGTAAAAAAAAAAAGATTCATTTTGCTTAGCTTAGTCTGTAACTTGAAAACTATGTACCGTATGGCCCTATAAACTGTGTTGGGATGAAAGCTAGCCACTTTGAGCAATGTGGGAAGTGCTGGGGCAGTTTGGGACAACAGGGCCAAAATGTCACTTTCACAGTCCCAAAGTGCCATTTTCACAGTAAAAAGGCCTGGTTCACTTTTGCTTAGCTTAGTCTGTAACTTGAAAACTATGTACCGTATGGCCCTATAAACTGTGTTGGGATGAAAGCTAGCCACTTTGAGCAATGTGGGAAGTGCTGGGGCAGTTTGGGACAACAGGGCCAAAACCCTAACCCTAACCCTAACCCTTTCACAGTCCCAAAGTGCCATTTTCACAGTAAAAAAAAAAAGATTCATTTTGCTTAGCTTAGTCTGTAACTTGAAAACTATGTACCGTATGGCCCTATAAACTGTGTTGGGATGAAAGCTAGCCACTTTGAGCAATGTGGGAAGTGCTGGGGCAGTTTGGGACAACAGGGCCAAAACCCTAACCCTAACCCTAACCCTTTCACAGTCCCAAAGTGCCATTTTCACAGTAAAAAAAAAAAGATTAATTTTGCTTAGCTTAGTCTGTAACTTGAAAACTATGTACCGTATGGCCCTATAAACTGTGTTGGGATGAAAGCTAGCCACTTTGAGCAATGTGGGAAGTGCTGGGGCAGTTTGGGACAACAGGGCCAAAATGTCACTTTCACAGTCCCAAAGTGCCATTTTCACAGTAAAAAGGCCTGGTTCACTTTTGCTTAGCTTAGTCTGTAACTTGAAAACTATGTACCGTATGGCCCTATAAACTGTGTTGGGATGAAAGCTAGCCACTTTGAGCAATGTGGGAAGTGCTGGGGCAGTTTGGGACAACAGGGCCAAAACCCTAACCCTAACCCTAACCCTTTCACAGTCCCAAAGTGCCATTTTCACAGTAAAAAAAAAAAGATTCATTTTGCTTAGCTTAGTCTGTAACTTGAAAACTATGTACCGTATGGCCCTATAAACTGTGTTGGGATGAAAGCTAGCCACTTTGAGCAATGTGGGAAGTGCTGGGGCAGTTTGGGACAACAGGGCCAAAACCCTAACCCTAACCCCAACCCTTTCACAGTCCCAAAGTGCCATTTTCACAGTAAAAAAAAAAAGATTAATTTTGCTTAGCTTAGTCTGTAACTTGAAAACTATGTACCGTATGGCCCTATAAACTGTGTTGGGATGAAAGCTAGCCACTTTGAGCAATGTGGGAAGTGCTGGGGCAGTTTGGGACAACAGGGCCAAAATGTCACTTTCACAGTCCCAAAGTGCCATTTTCACAGTAAAAAGGCCTGGTTCACTTTTGCTTAGCTTAGTCTGTAACTTGAAAACTATGTACCGTATGGCCCTATAAACTGTGTTGGGATGAAAGCTAGCCACTTTGAGCAATGTGGGAAGTGCTGGGGCAGTTTGGGACAACAGGGCCAAAACCCTAACCCTAACCCTAACCCTTTCACAGTCCCAAAGTGCCATTTTCACAGTAAAAAAAAAAAGATTCATTTTGCTTAGCTTAGTCTGTAACTTGAAAACTATGTACCGTATGGCCCTATAAACTGTGTTGGGATGAAAGCTAGCCACTTTGAGCAATGTGGGAAGTGCTGGGGCAGTTTGGGACAACAGGGCCAAAATGTCACTTTCACAGTCCCAAAGTGCCATTTTCACAGTAAAAAGGCCTGGTTCACTTTTGCTTAGCTTAGTCTGTAACTTGAAAACTATGTACCGTATGGCCCTATAAACTGTGTTGGGATGAAAGCTAGCCACTTTGAGCAATGTGGGAAGTGCTGGGGCAGTTTGGGACAACAGGGCCAAAACCCTAACCCTAACCCTAACCCTTTCACAGTCCCAAAGTGCCATTTTCACAGTAAAAAAAAAAAGATTCATTTTGCTTAGCTTAGTCTGTAACTTGAAAACTATGTACCGTATGGCCCTATAAACTGTGTTGGGATGAAAGCTAGCCACTTTGAGCAATGTGGGAAGTGCTGGGGCAGTTTGGGACAACAGGGCCAAAACCCTAACCCTAACCCCAACCCTTTCACAGTCCCAAAGTGCCATTTTCACAGTAAAAAAAAAAAGATTCATTTTGCTTAGCTTAGTCTGTAACTTGAAAACTATGTACCGTATGGCCCTATAAACTGTGTTGGGATGAAAGCTAGCCACTTTGAGCAATGTGGGAAGTGCTGGGGCAGTTTGGGACAACAGGGCCAAAATGTCACTTTCACAGTCCCAAAGTGCCATTTTCACAGTAAAAAGGCCTGGTTCACTTTTGCTTAGCTTAGTCTGTAACTTGAAAACTATGTACCGTATGGCCCTATAAACTGTGTTGGGATGAAAGCTAACCACTTTGAGCAATGTGGGAAGTGCTGGGGCAGTTTGGGACAACAGGGCCAAAACCCTAACCCTAACCCTTTCACAGTCCCAAAGTGCCATTTTCACAGTAAAAAAAAAAAGATTCATTTTGCTTAGCTTAGTCTGTAACTTGAAAACTATGTACCGTATGGCCCTATAAACTGTGTTGGGATGAAAGCTAGCCACTTTGAGCAATGTGGGAAGTGCTGGGGCAGTTTGGGACAACAGGGCCAAAACCCTAACCCTAACCCCAACCCTTTCACAGTCCCAAAGTGCCATTTTCACAGTAAAAAAAAAAAGATTAATTTTGCTTAGCTTAGTCTGTAACTTGAAAACTATGTACCGTATGGCCCTATAAACTGTGTTGGGATGAAAGCTAGCCACTTTGAGCAATGTGGGAAGTGCTGGGGCAGTTTGGGACAACAGGGCCAAAACCCTAACCCTAACCCTAACCCTTTCACAGTCCCAAAGTGCCATTTTCACAGTAAAAAAAAAAAGATTCATTTTGCTTAGCTTAGTCTGTAACTTGAAAACTATGTACTGTATGGCCCTATAAACTGTGTTGGGATGAAAGCTAGCCACTTTGAGCAATGTGGGAAGTGCTGGGGCAGTTTGGGACAACAGGGCCAAAATGTCACTTTCACAGTCCCAAAGTGCCATTTTCACAGTAAAAAGGCCTGGTTCACTTTTGCTTAGCTTAGTCTGTAACTTGAAAACTATGTACCGTATGGCCCTATAAACTGTGTTGGGATGAAAGCTAGCCACTTTGAGCAATGTGGGAAGTGCTGGGGCAGTTTGGGACAACAGGGCCAAAACCCTAACCCTAACCCTAACCCTTTCACAGTCCCAAAGTGCCATTTTCACAGTAAAAAAAAAAAGATTCATTTTGCTTAGCTTAGTCTGTAACTTGAAAACTATGTACCGTATGGCCCTATAAACTGTGTTGGGATGAAAGCTAGCCACTTTGAGCAATGTGGGAAGTGCTGGGGCAGTTTGGGACAACAGGGCCAAAACCCTAACCCTAACCCTAACCCTTTCACAGTCCCAAAGTGCCATTTTCACAGTAAAAAAAAAAAGATTCATTTTGCTTAGCTTAGTCTGTAACTTGAAAACTATGTACCGTATGGCCCTATAAACTGTGTTGGGATGAAAGCTAGCCACTTTGAGCAATGTGGGAAGTGCTGGGGCAGTTTGGGACAACAGGGCCAAAACCCTAACCCTAACCCCAACCCTTTCACAGTCCCAAAGTGCCATTTTCACAGTAAAAAAAAAAAGATTCATTTTGCTTAGCTTAGTCTGTAACTTGAAAACTATGTACCGTATGGCCCTATAAACTGTGTTGGGATGAAAGCTAGCCACTTTGAGCAATGTGGGAAGTGCTGGGGCAGTTTGGGACAACAGGGCCAAAATGTCACTTTCACAGTCCCAAAGTGCCATTTTCACAGTAAAAAGGCCTGGTTCACTTTTGCTTAGCTTAGTCTGTAACTTGAAAACTATGTACCGTATGGCCCTATAAACTGTGTTGGGATGAAAGCTAGCCACTTTGAGCAATGTGGGAAGTGCTGGGGCAGTTTGGGACAACAGGGCCAAAATGTCACTTTCACAGTCCCAAAGTGCCATTTTCACAGTAAAAAGGCCTGGTTCACTTTTGCTTAGCTTAGTCTGTAACTTGAAAACTATGTACCGTATGGCCCTATAAACTGTGTTGGGATGAAAGCTAGCCACTTTGAGCAATGTGGGAAGTGCTGGGGCAGTTTGGGACAACAGGGCCAAAACCCTAACCCTAACCCCAACCCTTTCACAGTCCCAAAGTGCCATTTTCACAGTAAAAAAAAAAAGATTCATTTTGCTTAGCTTAGTCTGTAACTTGAAAACTATGTACCGTATGGCCCTATAAACTGTGTTGGGATGAAAGCTAGCCACTTTGAGCAATGTGGGAAGTGCTGGGGCAGTTTGGGACAACAGGGCCAAAACCCTAACCCTAACCCCAACCCTTTCACAGTCCCAAAGTGCCATTTTCACAGTAAAAAAAAAAAGATTCATTTTGCTTAGCTTAGTCTGTAACTTGAAAACTATGTACCGTATGGCCCTATAAACTGTGTTGGGATGAAAGCTAGCCACTTTGAGCAATGTGGGAAGTGCTGGGGCAGTTTGGGACAACAGGGCCAAAATGTCACTTTCACAGTCCCAAAGTGCCATTTTCACAGTTTAAAGGCCTGGTTCACTTTTGCTTAACTTAGTCTGTAACTTGAAAACTATGTACCGTATGGCCCTATAAACTGTGTTGGGATGAAAGCTAGCCACTTTGAGCAATGTGGGAAGTGCTGGGGCAGTTTGGGACAACAGGGCCAAAACCCTAACCCTAACCCTAACCCTTTCACAGTCCCAAAGTGCCATTTTCACAGTAAAAAAAAAAAGATTCATTTTGCTTAGCTTAGTCTGTAACTTGAAAACTATGTACCGTATGGCCCTATAAACTGTGTTGGGATGAAAGCTAGCCACTTTGAGCAATGTGGGAAGTGCTGGGGCAGTTTGGGACAACAGGGCCAAAATGTCACTTTCACAGTCCCAAAGTGTCATTTTCACAGTAAAAAGGCCTGGTTCACTTTTGCTTAGCTTAGTCTGTAACTTGAAAACTATGTACCGTATGGCCCTATAAACTGTGTTGGGATGAAAGCTAGCCACTTTGAGCAATGTGGGAAGTGCTGGGGCAGTTTGGGACAACAGGGCCAAAACCCTAACCCTAACCCTAACCCTTTCACAGTCCCAAAGTGCCATTTTCACAGTAAAAAAAAAAAGATTCATTTTGCTTAGCTTAGTCTGTAACTTGAAAACTATGTACCGTATGGCCCTATAAACTGTGTTGGGATGAAAGCTAGCCACTTTGAGCAATGTGGGAAGTGCTGGGGCAGTTTGGGACAACAGGGCCAAAACCCTAACCCTAACCCCAACCCTTTCACAGTCCCAAAGTGCCATTTTCACAGTAAAAAAAAAAAGATTCATTTTGCTTAGCTTAGTCTGTAACTTGAAAACTATGTACCGTATGGCCCTATAAACTGTGTTGGGATGAAAGCTAGCCACTTTGAGCAATGTGGGAAGTGCTGGGGCAGTTTGGGACAACAGGGCCAAAATGTCACTTTCACAGTCCCAAAGTGCCATTTTCACAGTAAAAAGGCCTGGTTCACTTTTGCTTAGCTTAGTCTGTAACTTGAAAACTATGTACCGTATGGCCCTATAAACTGTGTTGGGATGAAAGCTAGCCACTTTGAGCAATGTGGGAAGTGCTGGGGCAGTTTGGGACAACAGGGCCAAAATGTCACTTTCACAGTCCCAAAGTGCCATTTTCACAGTAAAAAGGCCTGGTTCACTTTTGCTTAGCTTAGTCTGTAAATTGAAAACTATGTACCGTATGGCCCTAAAAACTGTGTTGGGATGAAAGCTAGCCACTTTGAGCAATGTGGGAAGTGCTGGGGCAGTTTGGGACAACAGGGCCAAAACCCTAACCCTTTCACAGTCCCAAAGTGCCATTTTCACAGTAAAAAAAAAAAGATTCATTTTGCTTAGCTTAGTCTGTAACTTGAAAACTATGTACCGTATGGCCCTATAAACTGTGTTGGGATGAAAGCTAGCCACTTTGAGCAATGTGGGAAGTGCTGGGGCAGTTTGGGACAACAGGGCCAAAACCCTAACCCTAACCCCAACCCTTTCACAGTCCCAAAGTGCCATTTTCACAGTAAAAAAAAAAAGATTCATTTTGCTTAGCTTAGTCTGTAACTTGAAAACTATGTACCGTATGGCCCTATAAACTGTGTTGGGATGAAAGCTAGCCACTTTGAGCAATGTGGGAAGTGCTGGGGCAGTTTGGGACAACAGGGCCAAAATGTCACTTTCACAGTCCCAAAGTGCCATTTTCACAGTAAAAAGGCCTGGTTCACTTTTGCTTAGCTTAGTCTGTAACTTGAAAACTATGTACCGTATGGCCCTATAAACTGTGTTGGGATGAAAGCTAGCCACTTTGAGCAATGTGGGAAGTGCTGGGGCAGTTTGGGACAACAGGGCCAAAATGTCACTTTCACAGTCCCAAAGTGCCATTTTCACAGTAAAAAGGCCTGGTTCACTTTTGCTTAGCTTAGTCTGTAAATTGAAAACTATGTACCGTATGGCCCTAAAAACTGTGTTGGGATGAAAGCTAGCCACTTTGAGCAATGTGGGAAGTGCTGGGGCAGTTTGGGACAACAGGGCCAAAACCCTAACCCTAACCCTTTCACAGTCCCAAAGTGCCATTTTCACAGTAAAAAAAAAAAGATTAATTTTGCTTAGCTTAGTCTGTAACTTGAAAACTATGTACCGTATGGCCCTATAAACTGTGTTGGGATGAAATCTAGCCACTTTGAGCAATGTGGGAAGTGCTGGGGCAGTTTGGGACAACAGGGCCAAAATGTCACTTTCACAGTCCCAAAGTGCCGTTTTCACAGTAAAAAGGCCTGGTTCACTTTTGCTTAGCTTAGTCTGTAACTTGAAAACTATGTACCGTATGGCCCTATAAACTGTGTTGGGATGAAAGCTAGCCACTTTGAGCAATGTGGGAAGTGCTGGGGCAGTTTGGGACAACAGGGCCAAAACCCTAACCCTAACCCTAACCCTTTCACAGTCCCAAAGTGCCATTTTCACAGTAAAAAAAAAAAAGATTCATTTTGCTTAGCTTAGTCTGTAACTTGAAAACTATGTACCGTATGGCCCTATAAACTGTGTTGGGATGAAAGCTAGCCACTTTGAGCAATGTGGGAAGTGCTGGGGCAGTTTGGGACAACAGGGCCAAAATGTCACTTTCACAGTCCCAAAGTGCCATTTTCACAGTAAAAAGGCCTGGTTCACTTTTGCTTAGCTTAGTCTGTAACTTGAAAACTATGTACCGTATGGCCCTATAAACTGTGTTGGGATGAAAGCTAGCCACTTTGAGCAATGTGGGAAGTGCTGGGGCAGTTTGGGACAACAGGGCCAAAACCCTAACCCTAACCCTAACCCTTTCACAGTCCCAAAGTGCCATTTTCACAGTAAAAAAAAAAAGATTCATTTTGCTTAGCTTAGTCTGTAACTTGAAAACTATGTACCGTATGGCCCTATAAACTGTGTTGGGATGAAAGCTAGCCACTTTGAGCAATGTGGGAAGTGCTGGGGCAGTTTGGGACAACAGGGCCAAAACCCTAACCCTAACCCCAACCCTTTCACAGTCCCAAAGTGCCATTTTCACAGTAAAAAAAAAAAGATTCATTTTGCTTAGCTTAGTCTGTAACTTGAAAACTATGTACCGTATGGCCCTATAAACTGTGTTGGGATGAAAGCTAGCCACTTTGAGCAATGTGGGAAGTGCTGGGGCAGTTTGGGACAACAGGGCCAAAATGTCACTTTCACAGTCCCAAAGTGCCATTTTCACAGTAAAAAGGCCTGGTTCACTTTTGCTTAGCTTAGTCTGTAACTTGAAAACTATGTACCGTATGGCCCTATAAACTGTGTTGGGATGAAAGCTAGCCACTTTGAGCAATGTGGGAAGTGCTGGGGCAGTTTGGGACAACAGGGCCAAAACCCTAACCCTAACCCCAACCCTTTCACAGTCCCAAAGTGCCATTTTCACAGTAAAAAAAAAAAGATTCATTTTGCTTAGCTTAGTCTGTAACTTGAAAACTATGTACCGTATGGCCCTATAAACTGTGTTGGGATGAAAGCTAGCCACTTTGAGCAATGTGGGAAGTGCTGGGGCAGTTTGGGACAACAGGGCCAAAACCCTAACCCTAACCCCAACCCTTTCACAGTCCCAAAGTGCCATTTTCACAGTAAAAGAAAAAAGATTCATTTTGCTTAGCTTAGTCTGTAACTTGAAAACTATGTACCGTATGGCCCTAAAAACTGTGTTGGGATGAAAGCTAGCCACTTTGAGCAATGTGGGAAGTGCTGGGGCAGTTTGGGACAACAGGGCCAAAACCCTAACCCTAACCCTTTCACAGTCCCAAAGTGCCATTTTCACAGTAAAAAAAAAAGATTAATTTTGCTTAGCTTAGTCTGTAACTTGAAAACTATGTACCGTATGGCCCTATAAACTGTGTTGGGATGAAATCTAGCCACTTTGAGCAATGTGGGAAGTGCTGGGGCAGTTTGGGGACAACAGGGCCAAAATGTCACTTTCACAGTCCCAAAGTGCCGTTTTCACAGTAAAAAGGCCTGGTTCACTTTTGCTTAGCTTAGTCTGTAACTTGAAAACTATGTACCGTATGGCCCTATAAACTGTGTTGGGATGAAAGCTAGCCACTTTGAGCAATGTGGGAAGTGCTGGGGCAGTTTGGGACAACAGGGCCAAAACCCTAACCCTAACCCTAACCCTTTCACAGTCCCAAAGTGCCATTTTCACAGTAAAAAAAAAAAAGATTCATTTTGCTTAGCTTAGTCTGTAACTTGAAAACTATGTACCGTATGGCCCTATAAACTGTGTTGGGATGAAAGCTAGCCACTTTGAGCAATGTGGGAAGTGCTGGGGCAGTTTGGGACAACAGGGCCAAAATGTCACTTTCACAGTCCCAAAGTGCCATTTTCACAGTAAAAAGGCCTGGTTCACTTTTGCTTAGCTTAGTCTGTAACTTGAAAACTATGTACCGTATGGCCCTATAAACTGTGTTGGGATGAAAGCTAGCCACTTTGAGCAATGTGGGAAGTGCTGGGGCAGTTTGGGACAACAGGGCCAAAACCCTAACCCTAACCCTAACCCTTTCACAGTCCCAAAGTGCCATTTTCACAGTAAAAAAAAAAAGATTCATTTTGCTTAGCTTAGTTGTAACTTGAAAACTATGTACCGTATGGCCCTATAAACTGTGTTGGGATGAAAGCTAGCCACTTTGAGCAATGTGGGAAGTGCTGGGGCAGTTTGGGACAACAGGGCCAAAACCCTAACCCTAACCCCAACCCTTTCACAGTCCCAAAGTGCCATTTTCACAGTAAAAAAAAAAAGATTCATTTTGCTTAGCTTAGTCTGTAACTTGAAAACTATGTACCGTATGGCCCTATAAACTGTGTTGGGATGAAAGCTAGCCACTTTGAGCAATGTGGGAAGTGCTGGGGCAGTTTGGGACAACAGGGCCAAAATGTCACTTTCACAGTCCCAAAGTGCCATTTTCACAGTAAAAAGGCCTGGTTCACTTTTGCTTAGCTTAGTCTGTAACTTGAAAACTATGTACCGTATGGCCCTATAAACTGTGTTGGGATGAAAGCTAGCCACTTTGAGCAATGTGGGAAGTGCTGGGGCAGTTTGGGACAACAGGGCCAAAACCCTAACCCTAACCCCAACCCTTTCACAGTCCCAAAGTGCCATTTTCACAGTAAAAAAAAAAAGATTCATTTTGCTTAGCTTAGTCTGTAACTTGAAAACTATGTACCGTATGGCCCTATAAACTGTGTTGGGATGAAAGCTAGCCACTTTGAGCAATGTGGGAAGTGCTGGGGCAGTTTGGGACAACAGGGCCAAAACCCTAACCCTAACCCCAACCCTTTCACAGTCCCAAAGTGCCATTTTCACAGTAAAAAAAAAAAGATTCATTTTGCTTAGCTTAGTCTGTAACTTGAAAACTATGTACCGTATGGCCCTATAAACTGTGTTGGGATGAAAGCTAGCCACTTTGAGCAATGTGGGAAGTGCTGGGGCAGTTTGGGACAACAGGGCCAAAATGTCACTTTCACAGTCCCAAAGTGCCATTTTCACAGTAAAAAGGCCTGGTTCACTTTTGCTTAGCTTAGTCTGTAACTTGAAAACTATGTACCGTATGGCCCTATAAACTGTGTTGGGATGAAAGCTAGCCACTTTGAGCAATGTGGGAAGTGCTGGGGCAGTTTGGGACAACAGGGCCAAAACCCTAACCCTAACCCCAACCCTTTCACAGTCCCAAAGTGCCATTTTCACAGTAAAAAAAAAATGATTCATTTTGCTTAGCTTAGTCTGTAACTTGAAAACTATGTACCGTATGGCCCTATAAACTGTGTTGGGATGAAAGCTAGCCACTTTGAGCAATGTGGGAAGTGCTGGGGCAGTTTGGGACAACAGGGCCAAAATGTCACTTTCACAGTCCCAAAGTGCCATTTTCACAGTAAAAAGGCCTGGTTCACTTTTGCTTAACTTAGTCTGTAACTTGAAAACTATGTACCGTATGGCCCTTTAAACTGTGTTGGGATGAAAGCTAGCCACTTTGAGCAATGTGGGAAGTGCTGGGGCAGTTTGGGACAACAGGGCCAAAACCCTAACCCTAACCCTAACCCTTTCACAGTCCCAAAGTGCCATTTTCACAGTAAAAAAAAAAAGATTCATTTTGCTTAGCTTAGTCTGTAACTTGAAAACTATGTACCGTATGGCCCTATAAACTGTGTTGGGATGAAAGCTAGCCACTTTGAGCAATGTGGGAAGTGCTGGGGCAGTTTGGGACAACAGGGCCAAAATGTCACTTTCACAGTCCCAAAGTGTCATTTTCACAGTAAAAAGGCCTGGTTCACTTTTGCTTAGCTTAGTCTGTAACTTGAAAACTATGTACCGTATGGCCCTATAAACTGTGTTGGGATGAAAGCTAGCCACTTTGAGCAATGTGGGAAGTGCTGGGGCAGTTTGGGACAACAGGGCCAAAATGTCACTTTCACAGTCCCAAAGTGCCATTTTCACAGTAAAAAGGCCTGGTTCACTTTTGCTTAACTTAGTCTGTAACTTGAAAACTATGTACCGTATGGCCCTTTAAACTGTGTTGGGATGAAAGCTAGCCACTTTGAGCAATGTGGGAAGTGCTGGGGCAGTTTGGGACAACAGGGCCAAAACCCTAACCCTAACCCTAACCCTTTCACAGTCCCAAAGTGCCATTTTCACAGTAAAAAAAAAAAGATTCATTTTGCTTAGCTTAGTCTGTAACTTGAAAACTATGTACCGTATGGCCCTATAAACTGTGTTGGGATGAAAGCTAGCCACTTTGAGCAATGTGGGAAGTGCTGGGGCAGTTTGGGACAACAGGGCCAAAATGTCACTTTCACAGTCCCAAAGTGTCATTTTCACAGTAAAAAGGCCTGGTTCACTTTTGCTTAGCTTAGTCTGTAACTTGAAAACTATGTACCGTATGGCCCTATAAACTGTGTTGGGATGAAAGCTAGCCACTTTGAGCAATGTGGGAAGTGCTGGGGCAGTTTGGGACAACAGGGCCAAAATGTCACTTTCACAGTCCCAAAGTGCCATTTTCACAGTAAAAAGGCCTGGTTCACTTTTGCTTAACTTAGTCTGTAACTTGAAAACTATGTACCGTATGGCCCTTTAAACTGTGTTGGGATGAAAGCTAGCCACTTTGAGCAATGTGGGAAGTGCTGGGGCAGTTTGGGACAACAGGGCCAAAACCCTAACCCTAACCCCAACCCTTTCACAGTCCCAAAGTGCCATTTTCACAGTAAAAAAAAAAAGATTCATTTTGCTTAGCTTAGTCTGTAACTTGAAAACTATGTACCGTATGGCCCTATAAACTGTGTTGGGATGAAAGCTAGCCACTTTGAGCAATGTGGGAAGTGCTGGGGCAGTTTGGGACAACAGGGCCAAAATGTCACTTTCACAGTCCCAAAGTGCCATTTTCACAGTAAAAAGGCCTGGTTCACTTTTGCTTAGCTTAGTCTGTAACTTGAAAACTATGTACCGTATGGCCCTATAAACTGTGTTGGGATGAAAGCTAGCCACTTTGAGCAATGTGGGAAGTGCTGGGGCAGTTTGGGACAACAGGGCCAAAACCCTAACCCTAACCCTAACCCTTTCACAGTCCCAAAGTGCCATTTTCACAGTAAAAAAAAAAAGATTCATTTTGCTTAGCTTAGTCTGTAACTTGAAAACTATGTACCGTATGGCCCTATAAACTGTGTTGGGATGAAAGCTAGCCACTTTGAGCAATGTGGGAAGTGCTGGGGCAGTTTGGGACAACAGGGCCAAAACCCTAACCCTAACCCCAACCCTTTCACAGTCCCAAAGTGCCATTTTCACAGTAAAAAAAAAATGATTCATTTTGCTTAGCTTAGTCTGTAACTTGAAAACTATGTACCGTATGGCCCTATAAACTGTGTTGGGATGAAAGCTAGCCACTTTGAGCAATGTGGGAAGTGCTGGGGCAGTTTGGGACAACAGGGCCAAAATGTCACTTTCACAGTCCCAAAATGCCATTTTCACAGTAAAAAGGCCTGGTTCACTTTTGCTTAACTTAGTCTGTAACTTGAAAACTATGTACCATATGGCCCTTTAAACTGTGTTGGGATGAAAGCTAGCCACTTTGAGCAATGTGGGAAGTGCTGGGGCAGTTTGGGACAACAGGGCCAAAACCCTAACCCTAACCCTAACCCTTTCACAGTCCCAAAGTGCCATTTTCACAGTAAAAAAAAAAAGATTCATTTTGCTTAGCTTAGTCTGTAACTTGAAAACTATGTACCGTATGGCCCTATAAACTGTGTTGGGATGAAAGCTAGCCACTTTGAGCAATGTGGGAAGTGCTGGGGCAGTTTGGGACAACAGGGCCAAAATGTCACTTTCACAGTCCCAAAGTGTCATTTTCACAGTAAAAAGGCCTGGTTCACTTTTGCTTAGCTTAGTCTGTAACTTGAAAACTATGTACCGTATGGCCCTATAAACTGTGTTGGGATGAAAGCTAGCCACTTTGAGCAATGTGGGAAGTGCTGGGGCAGTTTGGGACAACAGGGCCAAAATGTCACTTTCACAGTCCCAAAGTGCCATTTTCACAGTAAAAAGGCCTGGTTCACTTTTGCTTAACTTAGTCTGTAACTTGAAAACTATGTACCGTATGGCCCTTTAAACTGTGTTGGGATGAAAGCTAGCCACTTTGAGCAATGTGGGAAGTGCTGGGGCAGTTTGGGACAACAGGGCCAAAACCCTAACCCTAACCCTAACCCTTTCACAGTCCCAAAGTGCCATTTTCACAGTAAAAAAAAAAAGATTCATTTTGCTTAGCTTAGTCTGTAACTTGAAAACTATGTACCGTATGGCCCTATAAACTGTGTTGGGATGAAAGCTAGCCACTTTGAGCAATGTGGGAAGTGCTGGGGCAGTTTGGGACAACAGGGCCAAAACCCTAACCCTAACCCCAACCCTTTCACAGTCCCAAAGTGGCATTTTCACAGTAAAAAAAAAAAGATTCATTTTGCTTAGCTTAGTCTGTAACTTGAAAACTATGTACCGTATGGCCCTATAAACTGTGTTGGGATGAAAGCTAGCCACTTTGAGCAATGTGGGAAGTGCTGGGGCAGTTTGGGACAACAGGGCCAAAATGTCACTTTCACAGTCCCAAAGTGCCATTTTCACAGTAAAAAGGCCTGGTTCACTTTTGCTTAGCTTAGTCTGTAACTTGAAAACTATGTACCGTATGGCCCTATAAACTGTGTTGGGATGAAAGCTAGCCACTTTGAGCAATGTGGGAAGTGCTGGGGCAGTTTGGGACAACAGGGCCAAAATGTCACTTTCACAGTCCCAAAGTGCCATTTTCACAGTAAAAAGGCCTGGTTCACTTTTGCTTAGCTTAGTCTGTAAATTGAAAACTATGTACCGTATGGCCCTAAAAACTGTGTTGGGATGAAAGCTAGCCACTTTGAGCAATGTGGGAAGTGCTGGGGCAGTTTGGGACAACAGGGCCAAAACCCTAACCCTTTCACAGTCCCAAAGTGCCATTTTCACAGTAAAAAAAAAAAGATTCATTTTGCTTAGCTTAGTCTGTAACTTGAAAACTATGTACCGTATGGCCCTATAAACTGTGTTGGGATGAAAGCTAGCCACTTTGAGCAATGTGGGAAGTGCTGGGGCAGTTTGGGACAACAGGGCCAAAACCCTAACCCTAACCCTTTCACAGTCCCAAAGTGCCATTTTCACAGTAAAAAAAAAAAGATTAATTTTGCTTAGCTTAGTCTGTAACTTGAAAACTATGTACCGTATGGCCCTATAAACTGTGTTGGGATGAAATCTAGCCACTTTGAGCAATGTGGGAAGTGCTGGGGCAGTTTGGGACAACAGGGCCAAAATGTCACTTTCACAGTCCCAAAGTGCCGTTTTCACAGTAAAAAGGCCTGGTTCACTTTTGCTTAGCTTAGTCTGTAACTTGAAAACTATGTACCGTATGGCCCTATAAACTGTGTTGGGATGAAAGCTAGCCACTTTGAGCAATGTGGGAAGTGCTGGGGCAGTTTGGGACAACAGGGCCAAAATGTCACTTTCACAGTCCCAAAGTGCCATTTTCACAGTAAAAAGGCCTGGTTCACTTTTGCTTAGCTTAGTCTGTAACTTGAAAACTATGTACCGTATGGCCCTATAAACTGTGTTGGGATGAAAGCTAGCCACTTTGAGCAATGTGGGAAGTGCTGGGGCAGTTTGGGACAACAGGGCCAAAATGTCACTTTCACAGTCCCAAAGTGCCATTTTCACAGTAAAAAGGCCTGGTTCACTTTTGCTTAGCTTAGTCTGTAACTTGAAAACTATGTACCGTATGGCCCTAAAAACTGTGTTGGGATGAAAGCTAGCCACTTTGAGCAATGTGGGAAGTGCTGGGGCAGTTTGGGACAACAGGGCCAAAACCCTAACCCTAACCCTTTCACAGTCCCAAAGTGCCATTTTCACAGTAAAAAAAAAAAGATTCATTTTGCTTAGCTTAGTCTGTAACTTGAAAACTATGTACCGTATGGCCCTATAAACTGTGTTGGGATGAAAGCTAGCCACTTTGAGCAATGTGGGAAGTGCTGGGGCAGTTTGGGACAACAGGGCCAAAATGTCACTTTCACAGTCCCAAAGTGCCATTTTCACAGTAAAAAGGCCTGGTTCACTTTTGCTTAGCTTAGTCTGTAACTTGAAAACTATGTACGGTATGGCCCTATAAACTGTGTTGGGATGAAAGCTAGCCACTTTGAGCAATGTGGGAAGTGCTGGGGCAGTTTGGGACAACAGGGCCAAAACCCTAACCCTAACCCTAACCCTTTCACAGTCCCAAAGTGCCATTTTCACAGTAAAAAAAAAAAGATTCATTTTGCTTAGCTTAGTCTGTAACTTGAAAACTATGTACCGTATGGCCCTATAAACTGTGTTGGGATGAAAGCTAGCCACTTTGAGCAATGTGGGAAGTGCTGGGGCAGTTTGGGACAACAGGGCCAAAATGTCACTTTCACAGTCCCAAAGTGCCATTTTCACAGTAAAAAGGCCTGGTTCACTTTTGCTTAGCTTAGTCTGTAACTTGAAAACTATGTACCGTATGGCCCTATAAACTGTGTTGGGATGAAAGCTAGCCACTTTGAGCAATGTGGGAAGTGCTGGGGCAGTTTGGGACAACAGGGCCAAAACCCTAACCCTAACCCTAACCCTTTCACAGTCCCAAAGTGCCATTTTCACAGTAAAAAAAAAAAGATTCATTTTGCTTAGCTTAGTCTGTAACTTGAAAACTATGTACCGTATGGCCCTATAAACTGTGTTGGGATGAAAGCTAGCCACTTTGAGCAATGTGGGAAGTGCTGGGGCAGTTTGGGACAACAGGGCCAAAACCCTAACCCTAACCCCAACCCTTTCACAGTCCCAAAGTGCCATTTTCACAGTAAAAAAAAAAAGATTCATTTTGCTTAGCTTAGTCTGTAACTTGAAAACTATGTACCGTATGGCCCTATAAACTGTGTTGGGATGAAAGCTAGCCACTTTGAGCAATGTGGGAAGTGCTGGGGCAGTTTGGGACAACAGGGCCAAAATGTCACTTTCACAGTCCCAAAGTGCCATTTTCACAGTAAAAAGGCCTGGTTCACTTTTGCTTAGCTTAGTCTGTAACTTGAAAACTATGTACCGTATGGCCCTATAAACTGTGTTGGGATGAAAGCTAGCCACTTTGAGCAATGTGGGAAGTGCTGGGGCAGTTTGGGACAACAGGGCCAAAACCCTAACCCTAACCCCAACCCTTTCACAGTCCCAAAGTGCCATTTTCACAGTAAAAAAAAAAAGATTCATTTTGCTTAGCTTAGTCTGTAACTTGAAAACTATGTACCGTATGGCCCTATAAACTGTGTTGGGATGAAAGCTAGCCACTTTGAGCAATGTGGGAAGTGCTGGGGCAGTTTGGGACAACAGGGCCAAAACCCTAACCCTAACCCCAACCCTTTCACAGTCCCAAAGTGCCATTTTCACAGTAAAAAAAAAAAGATTCATTTTGCTTAGCTTAGTCTGTAACTTGAAAACTATGTACCGTATGGCCCTATAAACTGTGTTGGGATGAAAGCTAGCCACTTTGAGCAATGTGGGAAGTGCTGGGGCAGTTTGGGACAACAGGGCCAAAATGTCACTTTCACAGTCCCAAAGTGCCATTTTCACAGTAAAAAGGCCTGGTTCACTTTTGCTTAGCTTAGTCTGTAACTTGAAAACTATGTACCGTATGGCCCTATAAACTGTGTTGGGATGAAAGCTAGCCACTTTGAGCAATGTGGGAAGTGCTGGGGCAGTTTGGGACAACAGGGCCAAAACCCTAACCCTAACCCTAACCCTTTCACAGTCCCAAAGTGCCATTTTCACAGTAAAAAAAAAAAGATTCATTTTGCTTAGCTTAGTCTGTAACTTGAAAACTATGTACCGTATGGCCCTATAAACTGTGTTGGGATGAAAGCTAGCCACTTTGAGCAATGTGGGAAGTGCTGGGGCAGTTTGGGACAACAGGGCCAAAACCCTAACCCTAACCCCAACCCTTTCACAGTCCCAAAGTGCCATTTTCACAGTAAAAAAAAAATGATTCATTTTGCTTAGCTTAGTCTGTAACTTGAAAACTATGTACCGTATGGCCCTATAAACTGTGTTGGGATGAAAGCTAGCCACTTTGAGCAATGTGGGAAGTGCTGGGGCAGTTTGGGACAACAGGGCCAAAATGTCACTTTCACAGTCCCAAAGTGCCATTTTCACAGTAAAAAGGCCTGGTTCACTTTTGCTTAACTTAGTCTGTAACTTGAAAACTATGTACCGTATGGCCCTTTAAACTGTGTTGGGATGAAAGCTAGCCACTTTGAGCAATGTGGGAAGTGCTGGGGCAGTTTGGGACAACAGGGCCAAAACCCTAACCCTAACCCTAACCCTTTCACAGTCCCAAAGTGCCATTTTCACAGTAAAAAAAAAAAGATTCATTTTGCTTAGCTTAGTCTGTAACTTGAAAACTATGTACCGTATGGCCCTATAAACTGTGTTGGGATGAAAGCTAGCCACTTTGAGCAATGTGGGAAGTGCTGGGGCAGTTTGGGACAACAGGGCCAAAATGTCACTTTCACAGTCCCAAAGTGTCATTTTCACAGTAAAAAGGCCTGGTTCACTTTTGCTTAGCTTAGTCTGTAACTTGAAAACTATGTACCGTATGGCCCTATAAACTGTGTTGGGATGAAAGCTAGCCACTTTGAGCAATGTGGGAAGTGCTGGGGCAGTTTGGGACAACAGGGCCAAAATGTCACTTTCACAGTCCCAAAGTGCCATTTTCACAGTAAAAAGGCCTGGTTCACTTTTGCTTAACTTAGTCTGTAACTTGAAAACTATGTACCGTATGGCCCTTTAAACTGTGTTGGGATGAAAGCTAGCCACTTTGAGCAATGTGGGAAGTGCTGGGGCAGTTTGGGACAACAGGGCCAAAACCCTAACCCTAACCCTAACCCTTTCACAGTCCCAAAGTGCCATTTTCACAGTAAAAAAAAAAAGATTCATTTTGCTTAGCTTAGTCTGTAACTTGAAAACTATGTACCGTATGGCCCTATAAACTGTGTTGGGATGAAAGCTAGCCACTTTGAGCAATGTGGGAAGTGCTGGGGCAGTTTGGGACAACAGGGCCAAAATGTCACTTTCACAGTCCCAAAGTGTCATTTTCACAGTAAAAAGGCCTGGTTCACTTTTGCTTAGCTTAGTCTGTAACTTGAAAACTATGTACCGTATGGCCCTATAAACTGTGTTGGGATGAAAGCTAGCCACTTTGAGCAATGTGGGAAGTGCTGGGGCAGTTTGGGACAACAGGGCCAAAACCCTAACCCTAACCCTAACCCTTTCACAGTCCCAAAGTGCCATTTTCACAGTAAAAAAAAAAAGATTCATTTTGCTTAGCTTAGTCTGTAACTTGAAAACTATGTACCGTATGGCCCTATAAACTGTGTTGGGATGAAAGCTAGCCACTTTGAGCAATGTGGGAAGTGCTGGGGCAGTTTGGGACAACAGGGCCAAAACCCTAACCCTAACCCCAACCCTTTCACAGTCCCAAAGTGCCATTTTCACAGTAAAAAAAAAAAGATTCATTTTGCTTAGCTTAGTCTGTAACTTGAAAACTATGTACCGTATGGCCCTATAAACTGTGTTGGGATGAAAGCTAGCCACTTTGAGCAATGTGGGAAGTGCTGGGGCAGTTTGGGACAACAGGGCCAAAATGTCACTTTCACAGTCCCAAAGTGCCATTTTCACAGTAAAAAGGCCTGGTTCACTTTTGCTTAGCTTAGTCTGTAACTTGAAAACTATGTACCGTATGGCCCTATAAACTGTGTTGGGATGAAAGCTAGCCACTTTGAGCAATGTGGGAAGTGCTGGGGCAGTTTGGGACAACAGGGCCAAAATGTCACTTTCACAGTCCCAAAGTGCCATTTTCACAGTAAAAAGGCCTGGTTCACTTTTGCTTAGCTTAGTCTGTAAATTGAAAACTATGTACCGTATGGCCCTAAAAACTGTGTTGGGATGAAAGCTAGCCACTTTGAGCAATGTGGGAAGTGCTGGGGCAGTTTGGGACAACAGGGCCAAAACCCTAACCCTTTCACAGTCCCAAAGTGCCATTTTCACAGTAAAAAAAAAAAGATTCATTTTGCTTAGCTTAGTCTGTAACTTGAAAACTATGTACCGTATGGCCCTATAAACTGTGTTGGGATGAAAGCTAGCCACTTTGAGCAATGTGGGAAGTGCTGGGGCAGTTTGGGACAACAGGGCCAAAATGTCACTTTCACAGTCCCAAAGCGCCATTTTCACAGTAAAAAGGCCTGGTTCACTTTTGCTTAGCTTAGTCTGTAACTTGAAAACTATGTACCGTATGGCCCTATAAACTGTGTTGGGATGAAAGCTAGCCACTTTGAGCAATGTGGGAAGTGCTGGGGCAGTTTGGGACAACAGGGCCAAAATGTCACTTTCACAGTCCCAAAGTGCCATTTTCACAGTAAAAAGGCCTGGTTCACTTTTGCTTAGCTTAGTCTGTAACTTGAAAACTATGTACCGTATGGCCCTATAAACTGTGTTGGGATGAAAGCTAGCCACTTTGAGCAATGTGGGAAGTGCTGGGGCAGTTTGGGACAACAGGGCCAAAATGTCACTTTCACAGTCCCAAAGTGCCATTTTCACAGTAAAAAGGCCTGGTTCACTTTTGCTTAGCTTAGTCTGTAACTTGAAAACTATGTACCGTATGGCCCTATAAACTGTGTTGGGATGAAAGCTAGCCACTTTGAGCAATGTGGGAAGTGCTGGGGCAGTTTGGGACAACAGGGCCAAAATGTCACTTTCACAGTCCCAAAGTGCCGTTTTCACAGTAAAAAGGCCTGGTTCACTTTTGCTTAGCTTAGTCTGTAACTTGAAAACTATGTACCGTATGGCCCTATAAACTGTGTTGGGATGAAAGCTAGCCACTTTGAGCAATGTGGGAAGTGCTGGGGCAGTTTGGGACAACAGGGCCAAAACCCTAACCCTAACCCTAACCCTTTCACAGTCCCAAAGTGCCATTTTCACAGTAAAAAAAAAAAGATTCATTTTGCTTAGCTTAGTCTGTAACTTGAAAACTATGTACAGTATGGCCCTATAAACTGTGTTGGGATGAAAGCTAGCCACTTTGAGCAATGTGGGAAGTGCTGGGGCAGTTTGGGACAACAGGGCCAAAATGTCACTTTCACAGTCCCAAAGTGCCATTTTCACAGTAAAAAGGCCTGGTTCACTTTTGCTTAGCTTAGTCTGTAACTTGAAAACTATGTACTGTATGGCCCTATAAACTGTGTTGGGATGAAAGCTAGCCACTTTGAGCAATGTGGGAAGTGCTGGGGCAGTTTGGGACAACAGGGCCAAAACCCTAACCCTAACCCTAACCCTTTCACAGTCCCAAAGTGCCATTTTCACAGTAAAAAAAAAAAGATTCATTTTGCTTAGCTTAGTCTGTAACTTGAAAACTATGTACCGTATGGCCCTATAAACTGTGTTGGGATGAAAGCTAGCCACTTTGAGCAATGTGGGAAGTGCTGGGGCAGTTTGGGACAACAGGGCCAAAATGTCACTTTCACAGTCCCAAAGTGCCATTTTCACAGTAAAAAGGCCTGGTTCACTTTTGCTTAGCTTAGTCTGTAACTTGAAAACTATGTACCGTATGGCCCTATAAACTGTGTTGGGATGAAAGCTAGCCACTTTGAGCAATGTGGGAAGTGCTGGGGCAGTTTGGGACAACAGGGCCAAAATGTCACTTTCACAGTCCCAAAGTGCCATTTTCACAGTAAAAAGGCCTGGTTCACTTTTGCTTAGCTTAGTCTGTAACTTGAAAACTATGTACCGTATGGCCCTATAAACTGTGTTGGGATGAAAGCTAGCCACTTTGAGCAATGTGGGAAGTGCTGGGGCAGTTTGGGACAACAGGGCCAAAATGTCACTTTCACAGTCCCAAAGTGCCATTTTCACAGTAAAAAGGCCTGGTTCACTTTTGCTTAGCTTAGTCTGTAACTTGAAAACTATGTACCGTATGGCCCTATAAACTGTGTTGGGATGAAAGCTAGCCACTTTGAGCAATGTGGGAAGTGCTGGGGCAGTTTGGGACAACAGGGCCAAAATGTCACTTTCACAGTCCCAAAGTGCCGTTTTCACAGTAAAAAGGCCTGGTTCACTTTTGCTTAGCTTAGTCTGTAACTTGAAAACTATGTACCGTATGGCCCTATAAACTGTGTTGGGATGAAAGCTAGCCACTTTGAGCAATGTGGGAAGTGCTGGGGCAGTTTGGGACAACAGGGCCAAAACCCTAACCCTAACCCTAACCCTTTCACAGTCCCAAAGTGCCATTTTCACAGTAAAAAAAAAAAGATTCATTTTGCTTAGCTTAGTCTGTAACTTGAAAACTATGTACAGTATGGCCCTATAAACTGTGTTGGGATGAAAGCTAGCCACTTTGAGCAATGTGGGAAGTGCTGGGGCAGTTTGGGACAACAGGGCCAAAATGTCACTTTCACAGTCCCAAAGTGCCATTTTCACAGTAAAAAGGCCTGGTTCACTTTTGCTTAGCTTAGTCTGTAACTTGAAAACTATGTACTGTATGGCCCTATAAACTGTGTTGGGATGAAAGCTAGCCACTTTGAGCAATGTGGGAAGTGCTGGGGCAGTTTGGGACAACAGGGCCAAAACCCCAACCCTAACCCTAACCCTTTCACAGTCCCAAAGTGCCATTTTCACAGTAAAAAAAAAAAGATTCATTTTGCTTAGCTTAGTCTGTAACTTGAAAACTATGTACCGTATGGCCCTATAAACTGTGTTGGGATGAAAGCTAGCCACTTTGAGCAATGTGGGAAGTGCTGGGGCAGTTTGGGACAACAGGGCCAAAATGTCACTTTCACAGTCCCAAAGTGCCATTTTCACAGTAAAAAGGCCTGGTTCACTTTTGCTTAGCTTAGTCTGTAACTTGAAAACTATGTACCGTATGGCCCTATAAACTGTGTTGGGATGAAAGCTAGCCACTTTGAGCAATGTGGGAAGTGCTGGGGCAGTTTGGGACAACAGGGCCAAAATGTCACTTTCACAGTCCCAAAGTGCCATTTTCACAGTAAAAAGGCCTGGTTCACTTTTGCTTAGCTTAGTCTGTAACTTGAAAACTATGTACCGTATGGCCCTATAAACTGTGTTGGGATGAAAGCTAGCCACTTTGAGCAATGTGGGAAGTGCTGGGGCAGTTTGGGACAACAGGGCCAAAATGTCACTTTCACAGTCCCAAAGTGCCATTTTCACAGTAAAAAGGCCTGGTTCACTTTTGCTTAGCTTAGTCTGTAACTTGAAAACTATGTACCGTATGGCCCTAAAAACTGTGTTGGGATGAAAGCTAGCCACTTTGAGCAATGTGGGAAGTGCTGGGGCAGTTTGGGACAACAGGGCCAAAACCCTAACCCTAACCCTTTCACAGTCCCAAAGTGCCATTTTCACAGTAAAAAAAAAAAGATTAATTTTGCTTAGCTTAGTCTGTAACTTGAAAACTATGTACCGTATGGCCCTATAAACTGTGTTGGGATGAAAGCTAGCCACTTTGAGCAATGTGGGAAGTGCTGGGGCAGTTTGGGACAACAGGGCCAAAATGTCACTTTCACAGTCCCAAAGTGCCATTTTCACAGTAAAAAGGCCTGGTTCACTTTTGCTTAGCTTAGTCTGTAACTTGAAAACTATGTACCGTATGGCCCTATAAACTGTGTTGGGATGAAAGCTAGCCACTTTGAGCAATGTGGGAAGTGCTGGGGCAGTTTGGGACAACAGGGCCAAAATGTCACTTTCACAGTCCCAAAGTGCCATTTTCACAGTAAAAAGGCCTGGTTCACTTTTGCTTAGCTTAGTCTGTAACTTGAAAACTATGTACCGTATGGCCCTATAAACTGTGTTGGGATGAAAGCTAGCCACTTTGAGCAATGTGGGAAGTGCTGGGGCAGTTTGGGACAACAGGGCCAAAGTGTCACTTTCACAGTCCCAAAGTGCCATTTTCACAGTAAAAAGGCCTGGTTCACTTTTGCTTAGCTTAGTCTGTAACTTGAAAACTATGTACCGTATGGCCCTATAAACTGTGTTGGGATGAAAGCTAGCCACTTTGAGCAATGTGGGAAGTGCTGGGGCAGTTTGGGACAACAGGGCCAAAATGTCACTTTCACAGTCCCAAAGTGCCATTTTCACAGTAAAAAGGCCTGGTTCACTTTTGCTTAGCTTAGTCTGTAACTTGAAAACTATGTACCGTATGGCCCTATAAACTGTGTTGGGATGAAAGCTAGCCACTTTGAGCAATGTGGGAAGTGCTGGGGCAGTTTGGGACAACAGGGCCAAAATGTCACTTTCACAGTCCCAAAGTGCCGTTTTCACAGTAAAAAGGCCTGGTTCACTTTTGCTTAGCTTAGTCTGTAACTTGAAAACTATGTACCGTATGGCCCTATAAACTGTGTTGGGATGAAAGCTAGCCACTTTGAGCAATGTGGGAAGTGCTGGGCAGTTTGGGACAACAGGGCCAAAACCCTAACCCTAACCCTAACCCTTTCACAGTCCCAAAGTGCCATTTTCACAGTAAAAAAAAAAAGATTCATTTTGCTTAGCTTAGTCTGTAACTTGAAAACTATGTACAGTATGGCCCTATAAACTGTGTTGGGATGAAAGCTAGCCACTTTGAGCAATGTGGGAAGTGCTGGGGCAGTTTGGGACAACAGGGCCAAAATGTCACTTTCACAGTCCCAAAGTGCCATTTTCACAGTAAAAAGGCCTGGTTCACTTTTGCTTAGCTTAGTCTGTAACTTGAAAACTATGTACCGTATGGCCCTATAAACTGTGTTGGGATGAAAGCTAGCCACTTTGAGCAATGTGGGAAGTGCTGGGGCAGTTTGGGACAACAGGGCCAAAATGTCACTTTCACAGTCCCAAAGTGCCATTTTCACAGTAAAAAGGCCTGGTTCACTTTTGCTTAGCTTAGTCTGTAACTTGAAAACTATGTACCGTATGGCCCTATAAACTGTGTTGGGATGAAAGCTAGCCACTTTGAGCAATGTGGGAAGTGCTGGGGCAGTTTGGGACAACAGGGCCAAAATGTCACTTTCACAGTCCCAAAGTGCCATTTTCACAGTAAAAAGGCCTGGTTCACTTTTGCTTAGCTTAGTCTGTAAATTGAAAACTATGTACCGTATGGCCCTAAAAACTGTGTTGGGATGAAAGCTAGCCACTTTGAGCAATGTGGGAAGTGCTGGGGCAGTTTGGGACAACAGGGCCAAAACCCTAACCCTAACCCTAACCCTTTCACAGTCCCAAAGTGCCATTTTCACAGTAAAAAAAAAAGATTCATTTTGCTTAGCTTAGTCTGTAACTTGAAAACTATGTACCGTATGGCCCTATAAACTGTGTTGGGATGAAAGCTAGCCACTTTGAGCAATGTGGGAAGTGCTGGGGCAGTTTGGGACAACAGGGCCAAAATGTCACTTTCACAGTCCCAAAGTGCCATTTTCACAGTAAAAAGGCCTGGTTCACTTTTGCTTAGCTTAGTCTGTAACTTGAAAACTATGTACCGTATGGCCCTATAAACTGTGTTGGGATGAAAGCTAGCCACTTTGAGCAATGTGGGAAGTGCTGGGGCAGTTTGGGACAACAGGGCCAAAATGTCACTTTCACAGTCCCAAAGTGCCATTTTCACAGTAAAAAGGCCTGGTTCACTTTTGCTTAGCTTAGTCTGTAAATTGAAAACTATGTACCGTATGGCCCTAAAAACTGTGTTGGGATGAAAGCTAGCCACTTTGAGCAATGTGGGAAGTGCTGGGGCAGTTTGGGACAACAGGGCCAAAACCCTAACCCTAACCCTAACCCTTTCACAGTCCCAAAGTGCCATTTTCACAGTAAAAAAAAAAGATTCATTTTGCTTAGCTTAGTCTGTAACTTGAAAACTATGTACCGTATGGCCCTATAAACTGTGTTGGGATGAAAGCTAGACACTTTGAGCAATGTGGGAAGTGCTGGGGCAGTTTGGGACAACAGGGCCAAAATGTCACTTTCACAGTCCCAAAGTGCCGTTTTCACAGTAAAAAGGCCTGGTTCACTTTTGCTTAGCTTAGTCTGTAACTTGAAAACTATGTACCGTATGGCCCTATAAACTGTGTTGGGATGAAAGCTAGCCACTTTGAGCAATGTGGGAAGTGCTGGGGCAGTTTGGGACAACAGGGCCAAAATGTCACTTTCACAGTCCCAAAGTGCCATTTTCACAGTAAAAAGGCCTGGTTCACTTTTGCTTAGCTTAGTCTGTAACTTGAAAACTATGTACCGTATGGCCCTAAAAACTGTGTTGGGATGAAAGCTAGCCACTTTGAGCAATGTGGGAAGTGCTGGGGCAGTTTGGGACAACAGGGCCAAAATGTCACTTTCACAGTCCCAAAGTGCCATTTTCACAGTAAAAAGGCCTGGTTCACTTTTGCTTAGCTTAGTCTGTAACTTGAAAACTATGTACCGTATGGCCCTAAAAACTGTGTTGGGATGAAAGCTAGCCACTTTGAGCAATGTGGGAAGTGCTGGGGCAGTTTGGGACAACAGGGCCAAAATGTCACTTTCACAGTCCCAAAGTGCCATTTTCACAGTAAAAAGGCCTGGTTCACTTTTGCTTAGCTTAGTCTGTAACTTGAAAACTATGTACCGTATGGCCCTATAAACTGTGTTGGGATGAAAGCTAGCCACTTTGAGCAATGTGGGAAGTGCTGGGGCAGTTTGGGACAACAGGGCCAAAATGTCACTTTCACAGTCCCAAAGTGCCATTTTCACAGTAAAAAGGCCTGGTTCACTTTTGCTTAGCTTAGTCTGTAACTTGAAAACTATGTACCGTATGGCCCTATAAACTGTGTTGGGATGAAAGCTAGCCACTTTGAGCAATGTGGAAAGTGCTGGGGCAGTTTGGGACAACAGGGCCAAAATGTCACTTTCACAGTCCCAAAGTGCCGTTTTCACAGTAAAAAGGCCTGGTTCACTTTTGCTTAGCTTAGTCTGTAACTTGAAAACTATGTACCGTATGGCCCTATAAACTGTGTTGGGATGAAAGCTAGCCACTTTGAGCAATGTGGGAAGTGCTGGGGCAGTTTGGGACAACAGGGCCAAAATGTCACTTTCACAGTCCCAAAGTGCCGTTTTCACAGTAAAAAGGCCTGGTTCACTTTTGCTTAGCTTAGTCTGTAACTTGAAAACTATGTACCGTATGGCCCTATAAACTGTGTTGGGATGAAAGCTAGCCACTTTGAGCAATGTGGGAAGTGCTGGGGCAGTTTGGACAACAGGGCCAAAATGTCACTTTCACAGTCCCAAAGTGCCATTTTCACAGTAAAAAGGCCTGGTTCACTTTTGCTTAGCTTAGTCTGTAACTTGAAAACTATGTACCGTATGGCCCTATAAACTGTGTTGGGATGAAAGCTAGCCACTTTGAGCAATGTGGGAAGTGCTGGGGCAGTTTGGGACAACAGGGCCAAAATGTCACTTTCACAGTCCCAAAGTGCCGTTTTCACAGTAAAAAGGCCTGGTTCACTTTTGCTTAGCTTAGTCTGTAACTTGAAAACTATGTACCGTATGGCCCTATAAACTGTGTTGGGATGAAAGCTAGCCACTTTGAGCAATGTGGGAAGTGCTGGGGCAGTTTGGGACAACAGGGCCAAAACCCTAACCCTAACCCTAACCCTTTCACAGTCCCAAAGTGCCATTTTCACAGTAAAAAAAAAAAGATTCATTTTGCTTAGCTTAGTCTGTAACTTGAAAACTATGTACCGTATGGCCCTATAAACTGTGTTGGGATGAAAGCTAGCCACTTTGAGCAATGTGGGAAGTGCTGGGGCAGTTTGGGACAACAGGGCCAAAATGTCACTTTCACAGTCCCAAAGTGCCATTTTCACAGTAAAAAGGCCTGGTTCACTTTTGCTTAGCTTAGTCTGTAACTTGAAAACTATGTACCGTATGGCCCTATAAACTGTGTTGGGATGAAAGCTAGCCACTTTGAGCAATGTGGGAAGTGCTGGGGCAGTTTGGGACAACAGGGCCAAAATGTCACTTTCACAGTCCCAAAGTGCCATTTTCACAGTAAAAAGGCCTGGTTCACTTTTGCTTAGCTTAGTCTGTAACTTGAAAACTATGTACCGTATGGCCCTATAAACTGTGTTGGGATGAAAGCTAGCCACTTTGAGCAATGTGGGAAGTGCTGGGGCAGTTTGGGACAACAGGGCCAAAATGTCACTTTCACAGTCCCAAAGTGCCATTTTCACAGTAAAAAGGCCTGGTTCACTTTTGCTTAGCTTAGTCTGTAACTTGAAAACTATGTACCGTATGGCCCTAAAAACTGTGTTGGGATGAAAGCTAGCCACTTTGAGCAATGTGGGAAGTGCTGGGGCAGTTTGGGACAACAGGGCCAAAATGTCACTTTCACAGTCCCAAAGTGCCGTTTTCACAGTAAAAAGGCCTGGTTCACTTTTGCTTAGCTTAGTCTGTAACTTGAAAACTATGTACCGTATGGCCCTATAAACTGTGTTGGGATGAAAGCTAGCCACTTTGAGCAATGTGGGAAGTGCTGGGGCAGTTTGGGACAACAGGGCCAAAACCCTAACCCTAACCCTAACCCTTTCACAGTCCCAAAGTGCCATTTTCACAGTAAAAAAAAAAAGATTAATTTTGCTTAGCTTAGTCTGTAACTTGAAAACTATGTACCGTATGGCCCTATAAACTGTGTTGGGATGAAAGCTAGCCACTTTGAGCAATGTGGGAAGTGCTGGGGCAGTTTGGGACAACAGGGCCAAAATGTCACTTTCACAGTCCCAAAGTGCCATTTTCACAGTAAAAAGGCCTGGTTCACTTTTGCTTAGCTTAGTCTGTAACTTGAAAACTATGTACCGTATGGCCCTATAAACTGTGTTGGGATGAAAGCTAGCCACTTTGAGCAATGTGGGAAGTGCTGGGGCAGTTTGGGACAACAGGGCCAAAATGTCACTTTCACAGTCCCAAAGTGCCATTTTCACAGTAAAAAGGCCTGGTTCACTTTTGCTTAGCTTAGTCTGTAACTTGAAAACTATGTACCGTATGGCCCTATAAACTGTGTTGGGATGAAAGCTAGCCACTTTGAGCAATGTGGGAAGTGCTGGGGCAGTTTGGGACAACAGGGCCAAAATGTCACTTTCACAGTCCCAAAGTGCCATTTTCACAGTAAAAAGGCCTGGTTCACTTTTGCTTAGCTTAGTCTGTAAATTGAAAACTATGTACCGTATGGCCCTAAAAACTGTGTTGGGATGAAAGCTAGCCACTTTGAGCAATGTGGGAAGTGCTGGGGCAGTTTGGGACAACAGGGCCAAAACCCTAACCCTAACCCTAACCCTTTCACAGTCCCAAAGTGCCATTTTCACAGTAAAAAAAAAAGATTCATTTTGCTTAGCTTAGTCTGTAACTTGAAAACTATGTACCGTATGGCCCTATAAACTGTGTTGGGATGAAAGCTAGCCACTTTGAGCAATGTGGGAAGTGCTGGGGCAGTTTGGGACAACAGGGCCAAAATGTCACTTTCACAGTCCCAAAGTGCCGTTTTCACAGTAAAAAGGCCTGGTTCACTTTTGCTTAGCTTAGTCTGTAACTTGAAAACTATGTACCGTATGGCCCTATAAACTGTGTTGGGATGAAAGCTAGCCACTTTGAGCAATGTGGGAAGTGCTGGGGCAGTTTGGGACAACAGGGCCAAAATGTCACTTTCACAGTCCCAAAGTGCCATTTTCACAGTAAAAAGGCCTGGTTCACTTTTGCTTAGCTTAGTCTGTAACTTGAAAACTATGTACCGTATGGCCCTAAAAACTGTGTTGGGATGAAAGCTAGCCACTTTGAGCAATGTGGGAAGTGCTGGGGCAGTTTGGGACAACAGGGCCAAAATGTCACTTTCACAGTCCCAAAGTGCCATTTTCACAGTAAAAAGGCCTGGTTCACTTTTGCTTAGCTTAGTCTGTAACTTGAAAACTATGTACCGTATGGCCCTATAAACTGTGTTGGGATGAAAGCTAGCCACTTTGAGCAATGTGGGAAGTGCTGGGGCAGTTTGGGACAACAGGGCCAAAATGTCACTTTCACAGTCCCAAAGTGCCATTTTCACAGTAAAAAGGCCTGGTTCACTTTTGCTTAGCTTAGTCTGTAACTTGAAAACTATGTACCGTATGGCCCTATAAACTGTGTTGGGATGAAAGCTAGCCACTTTGAGCAATGTGGAAAGTGCTGGGGCAGTTTGGGACAACAGGGCCAAAATGTCACTTTCACAGTCCCAAAGTGCCGTTTTCACAGTAAAAAGGCCTGGTTCACTTTTGCTTAGCTTAGTCTGTAACTTGAAAACTATGTACCGTATGGCCCTATAAACTGTGTTGGGATGAAAGCTAGCCACTTTGAGCAATGTGGGAAGTGCTGGGGCAGTTTGGGACAACAGGGCCAAAATGTCACTTTCACAGTCCCAAAGTGCCGTTTTCACAGTAAAAAGGCCTGGTTCACTTTTGCTTAGCTTAGTCTGTAACTTGAAAACTATGTACCGTATGGCCCTATAAACTGTGTTGGGATGAAAGCTAGCCACTTTGAGCAATGTGGGAAGTGCTGGGGCAGTTTGGACAACAGGGCCAAAATGTCACTTTCACAGTCCCAAAGTGCCATTTTCACAGTAAAAAGGCCTGGTTCACTTTTGCTTAGCTTAGTCTGTAACTTGAAAACTATGTACCGTATGGCCCTATAAACTGTGTTGGGATGAAAGCTAGCCACTTTGAGCAATGTGGGAAGTGCTGGGGCAGTTTGGGACAACAGGGCCAAAATGTCACTTTCACAGTCCCAAAGTGCCGTTTTCACAGTAAAAAGGCCTGGTTCACTTTTGCTTAGCTTAGTCTGTAACTTGAAAACTATGTACCGTATGGCCCTATAAACTGTGTTGGGATGAAAGCTAGCCACTTTGAGCAATGTGGGAAGTGCTGGGGCAGTTTGGGACAACAGGGCCAAAACCCTAACCCTAACCCTAACCCTTTCACAGTCCCAAAGTGCCATTTTCACAGTAAAAAAAAAAAGATTCATTTTGCTTAGCTTAGTCTGTAACTTGAAAACTATGTACCGTATGGCCCTATAAACTGTGTTGGGATGAAAGCTAGCCACTTTGAGCAATGTGGAAATGCTGGGGCAGTTTGGGACAACAGGGCCAAAATGTCACTTTCACAGTCCCAAAGTGCCATTTTCACAGTAAAAAGGCCTGGTTCACTTTTGCTTAGCTTAGTCTGTAACTTGAAAACTATGTACCGTATGGCCCTATAAACTGTGTTGGGATGAAAGCTAGCCACTTTGAGCAATGTGGGAAGTGCTGGGGCAGTTTGGGACAACAGGGCCAAAATGTCACTTTCACAGTCCCAAAGTGCCATTTTCACAGTAAAAAGGCCTGGTTCACTTTTGCTTAGCTTAGTCTGTAACTTGAAAACTATGTACCGTATGGCCCTATAAACTGTGTTGGGATGAAAGCTAGCCACTTTGAGCAATGTGGGAAGTGCTGGGGCAGTTTGGGACAACAGGGCCAAAATGTCACTTTCACAGTCCCAAAGTGCCATTTTCACAGTAAAAAGGCCTGGTTCACTTTTGCTTAGCTTAGTCTGTAACTTGAAAACTATGTACCGTATGGCCCTAAAAACTGTGTTGGGATGAAAGCTAGCCACTTTGAGCAATGTGGGAAGTGCTGGGGCAGTTTGGGACAACAGGGCCAAAATGTCACTTTCACAGTCCCAAAGTGCCGTTTTCACACTAAAAAGGCCTGGTTCACTTTTGCTTAGCTTAGTCTGTAACTTGAAAACTATGTACCGTATGGCCCTATAAACTGTGTTGGGATGAAAGCTAGCCACTTTGAGCAATGTGGGAAGTGCTGGGGCAGTTTGGGACAACAGGGCCAAAATGTCACTTTCACAGTCCCAAAGTGCCGTTTTCACAGTAAAAAGGCCTGGTTCACTTTTGCTTAGCTTAGTCTGTAACTTGAAAACTATGTACCGTATGGCCCTATAAACTGTGTTGGGATGAAAGCTAGCCACTTTGAGCAATGTGGGAAGTGCTGGGGCAGTTTGGGACAACAGGGCCAAAATGTCACTTTCACAGTCCCAAAGTGCCATTTTCACAGTAAAAAGGCCTGGTTCACTTTTGCTTAGCTTAGTCTGTAACTTGAAAACTATGTACCGTATGGCCCTATAAACTGTGTTGGGATGAAAGCTAGCCACTTTGAGCAATGTGGGAAGTGCTGGGGCAGTTTGGGACAACAGGGCCAAAATGTCACTTTCACAGTCCCAAAGTGCCATTTTCACAGTAAAAAGGCCTGGTTCACTTTTGCTTAGCTTAGTCTGTAACTTGAAAACTTTGTACGGTATGGCCCTAAAAACTGTGTTGGGATGAAAGCTAGCCACTTTGAGCAATGTGGGAAGTGCTGGGGCAGTTTGGGACAACAGGGCCAAAATGTCACTTTCACAGTCCCAAAGTGCCATTTTCACAGTAAAAAGGCCTGGTTCACTTTTGCTTAGCTTAGTCTGTAACTTGAAAACTATGTACCGTATGGCCCTATAAACTGTGTTGGGATGAAAGCTAGCCACTTTGAGCAATGTGGGAAGTGCTGGGGCAGTTTGGGACAACAGGGCCAAAATGTCACTTTCACAGTCCCAAAGTGCCATTTTCACAGTAAAAAGGCCTGGTTCACTTTTGCTTAGCTTAGTCTGTAACTTGAAAACTATGTACCGTATGGCCCTATAAACTGTGTTGGGATGAAAGCTAGCCACTTTGAGCAATGTGGAAAGTGCTGGGGCAGTTTGGGACAACAGGGCCAAAATGTCACTTTCACAGTCCCAAAGTGCCGTTTTCACAGTAAAAAGGCCTGGTTCACTTTTGCTTAGCTTAGTCTGTAACTTGAAAACTATGTACCGTATGGCCCTATAAACTGTGTTGGGATGAAAGCTAGCCACTTTGAGCAATGTGGGAAGTGCTGGGGCAGTTTGGACAACAGGGCCAAAATGTCACTTTCACAGTCCCAAAGTGCCATTTTCACAGTAAAAAGGCCTGGTTCACTTTTGCTTAGCTTAGTCTGTAACTTGAAAACTATGTACCGTATGGCCCTATAAACTGTGTTGGGATGAAAGCTAGCCACTTTGAGCAATGTGGGAAGTGCTGGGGCAGT
>NW_027665434.1:0-1000 GCF_963924005.1 Protomyctophum bolini | reverse complement strand
GGAACTCCGGTAGGAAAGTCCTTACAGAATTCACTTGGCATAGGTGTGTGTGTGTGTGTGTGTGTGTGTGTGGTTGGTTGGTTGAAGGCATGCAGTCTTTCTGTCCTTCTGGACAGTCCAGTGGGACGGACGGCAGTCCCAGAAGCAGCCCAGAGGATTACTTCATTAACACATCAAAGCAACAGAAAGTTTGGGATAGAATTAATTTGCCAATTTCAGGCAGAAAATGTTGTGAAAAATGTGCAGGCAACGACGACGTGCAGTTATTTAAAAACAGGCATGAGGTACGGTATAGACCCATAGAGTATTAACCCATTCTGACCTGAGATCAGATTCATACGAGGTTTCCACTGGACACACACTGGTCTGATTAACCCATTCTGACCTGAGATCAGATTCTAAAAAATGTCAGTCGTTCTTCGATTTTTCAAAAATAGCAGACCTACAAGCTCGTAGCGCGCCACTCGGTGGCGCGCTATGAGCTTGTAGATCTGCTATTTTTCAACAGCTAAAGCATAACATGATGCTAACACCGAAATGGGTTCCCGTTCAGAATGGGTTAAAAGGATAGAGACTGAACCGGAGCAACAGCCCCCCCCCAGAATAAAAAGGAATTTTGAGAACCGAACGGACGATCTTCTAAAAGATTATAAAATTATATCGGCCTACAGAAAAAATAAAAACCTTAAAGATTATCTAGTACACAGCAAGCTAAAATAAATCAACACACCAGCACGCCAGGGACCAGAATACTTCAAACCCAAACAATTAGTAAAAAATAGAACCACAAAACGCGTCTTAGAGATTAAACAACAAATAACAGCCAGAACCAGCAACTGCATTTACTTAATCACATGTGAAAAATGTGGTTTACAATATGTCGGAGAGACAGGTAAAACAATAGGTACTAGGCTGGGACGACACAGATACAATATTAACAATGCCAAAAAGACAACCACAAGATTGGTGCAACATTTCATGGCTCACGGCATTGAAGCTC
>NW_027665435.1:20000-32929 GCF_963924005.1 Protomyctophum bolini | reverse complement strand
ATGCCGACACCAAAACGGGTTCCCGTTCAGAATGGGTTAAGGCAGTTGGGCGCACACATGGTCATTTGTTACTGGCTAATTCACTTTTATGTTCCCTGACGCCATTTTGGTTTAATGCGTTTTCTTCTTTGAATGGCCATCCACGGGACTAAGCAACGTTGGCTCTCCATCTCTCTCTCTCTCTCTCTGTCTCTGTCTGTCTCTGTCTCTCTCTCTCTCTTGTTCACTTTTCTTGTTATAGCTCCTCTTCATCTCCTTCTTCAGCTAAGTGATATTGCAGGCTCTCTCAGGGACATTTATAGAGCCAATAAAATGTCAGACGACCAAGACGCCACACTCGGCCCGGGATGGATGGAGAGAGGAGAGAGAGGGATGGAAGAAAGGAGGGAGGAGGATGAGAGGGAAGGAGAAGGGATATAGAGGGAGCAGACGGAGTGATGTGGCGATGCCGTAGACTAGAGGTATATAGATGGACCTTAACCCATTTTGACCCGAGATCAGATTCTAAAAAAATGTCTTCTACATCCTGACAGTTTTCTGAAAAAAGCCATGTTTCTATGTGTCAGTCGTTCTTCCATTTTTTCAAAAACAGCAGACCCATACAAGCTCGTAGCGCGCCACCGTAGATCTGCTGTTTTTCAATAGCTTAAGCATAGCATATAATGCTAACACCAAAAGTGGTTCCCACCTAAAATGGGTTAACCACTTGGCCCCTATAATAGCGTCCCTATATTCCGGGACCAACATACATGTCCCATCGACACAATGCGTGTCTGCACACAGAATAACTCAGTCAAAGGTGTTGCCGATGATACTAATTAAGGCTCTGTTAGTGTGCAGTACGTGGTTCTCAAACGTTTTTTTGTCAGGTGACACCTGATATACACAACAGGCCCGTTTTTTATTAGCGACCTAGTCATGATTGACTGCCCCCTAAGCCAATGGGAGTCTGACCCCATACTGCCTAAGCCAATGGGAGTCTGAACCACCCGTGTAGCCAAATATATAGCGATGTATAGTCATGATTGGCTGCCTCCTAAGCTGTGACACGCGCACCGCGCGGAAGTCACTGCAACACGGAGCAGACTTATATATGGCCTCACTCACACGTAGACACAACTGTGTCCTGTGTCTTCTGTGTGTCATGGCCGCCTCAATGCATTTCCAATGGGAGTCACATGGTTTGAATACACAACCTTGTTGCATGGCTGTCTTCTGCCCTCCCTCCCCCCCATGCAACAAGGTTGTGTCTTCAAACCGTGTGACTCCCATTGGAAATGCATTGAGGCGGCCATGACACACAGAAGACACAGGACACAGGTGTGTCACTTGCGTGTGTCTTACGTGTGAGTGAGGCCTATATGGGAGCGGAGCGGCTGACAACAGCGGGCCAGCGGCTAATGTTATGAGCGAACAGCAGGAACGCCATAACAAAACACAGTGATTTTAACCAACCAAAGAACCTCGCAAACGAACAAAAACAACAGCCGTGAGGTTGTGACAGAGAAACATACACGTTACCAAAAAAAAAAGGAAACGTTAGGGGGGGAAAAAAGGCACGACAAATATGTCACGGTTTCTTGTAAATTTCAAGGTCCCCCCATAACTCTGAGAGTCCAGTGTACAGTTGATTTGGTTCCATTTTTACACCCTCAGAGTTACACACTCGTACAGGGCCATTCGGAACTCACTCAAGGACACTTTAAGACATGGTGTATAGCAGAGTGTTTCCAGTGAGCCAACATGCGCCATAGCAGCACGCCAGCACCCCGTTTGAACAGAATGGAACAGAGCCTTCATTAGTATCATCAGTAACACCTGTGAAGGAAGTATATAGGGAAGGGGCCCAAGTTCTTTCCAAAATGGTGTGTGTGTGTGTGTGTGTGTGTGTGTGTGTGTGTGTGTGTGTGTGTGTGTGTGTGTGTGTGTGTGTGTGTGTGTGTGTGTGTGTGCATAGAGCCCATTGCCACTCTTTATCTATAGTTTTACATTCTGTACTTAACGCTCTACTCAAGCTGCACGCTGTTTCTTCAGGAACAGTATTTTCTAGTTATTTAACGGTTGTTGTTTTGTTTTTATTCATTTACATTTAAAAACGATGTTCTATGTTACATAATATGATACTATACTATACAGTGTTACGCAGTACCTGTGTAATATTCTATACATTATTATTATTATTATTATTATATAAATTATTATTTTTCATTTTTCTGAGACGAAGAAACGAGAAACGGCATTTAGAGGCGGAGGAGACGCGCGCTTTGCTCGAACGCTGGACGAGAAGGATGGCGAGACAAAGCTCTTAGTCTTATTAACCCATTCTGAACGGGATCCCATTTTGTTATGCTTTAGCTATTGAATAAATAGCAGATCTACAAGCTCATATAGAGCTTGTAGGTCTGCTATTTTTGAAAAAAAATCGAAGAACGACTGACATTTTTAGAATCTGATCTCAGGTCAGAATGGGTTGATCAGACCAGTGTGTGTCCAGTGGAAACCTCGTATGAATCTGATCTCAGGTCAGAATGGGTTAATAATAAAAAAGAAAGCTATAGCAAGTGAATGGCTGGCTCTGGGTCCAGATCCCAATATATTAACCGCGCTGGATGTCTGAAGCAATTACTAATAGTCACCGACGGAGAGCCTTGGCCATCAGAAAAGTGGTGGCATTTATCATGCTGAGTAAGTGGCCTGCCCCCCCCATGCTAAAAGTGTTATTAAATGTCACGTCTTGGCTTACAGAGAGCTGTTGAATCAGACGGCTCAAATGGATGGACGCTAACATTAAGTGGCTGATCACTTCATACAGCTAATGGTGGTCGAGCCTCATTCCTTCTCAAGATGGTCAATGTCCTCAGGTAAAATGACAGCTCGGTTGGACCTCGTATCGTAACTCTTGTATTATTCTTCGTGCTGTGTAGTCAAAATAACTGTATATTCTATAATAGGGTAAACATTTTGAATCGCCTTGAAATGTGTAAAAGATGTTATACGCCTGGGTGGCCTGGGGAGGACTCAGCCAGGTGCTAGACCACATGCTAATTATGAGTTGTGAGGACCCGAGTCTGAGTTCAAATCCCAATCCAAAAACCACGCACGCACGCAAGGACACATGCACGCGCATACACGTGCACGCACACACACACACACACACACACACACACACACAGTAGAAGCCAACAATCCATTCTAGACGGCCATAAAAAAATCTTAAAAATCAATAATTGTATGCCTATATAGAGCACTAACTTAGAAGTGAGTTGTGAGGCCTCAACCGGCATTTAATGTGTTAAAAAAATGATGAAGATAATACACAATGTAGTCGTTACTGACAAAGGTGCCGACGTTTGTAGGAAAAGAAATGGATTATAGGTTATAGCCTTATATCCTGCAGCAAGTTCAAATGTATGATTGAATGGGGGGGAAAAAAATACACAACACTGACATGATTGACTGACATGATCGAATAGCATACACAAGGTTAGTGAGAAAATGAATAAACAAATGGTAATATAGAATAAAGCAGAATTCAAGTCATGGACAGAGACTAATATGGACGTCTCTGAGCTGAAACCATGTTGCTTCACGCTGCAGTAGCACATTCAGTCACATGAACCCAAAATAAGTGTCTTGTAGGGTAAGTGATTAACCCATCGAGACCTGAGAGTTTTCTGAAAAACGCATGTTTATGTCAGTGGTTCTTATAGAGCTTTTCACCCCCAAAATGATGTGCATATATGGCACGGAGATTTGAGTTTCAAATATTTGCTTTAAAAAATATATATACGTCTGCAGATGTTTTCATGATTTAAAAGGAATAGCAGATCTGTACACGCCGCGACACGATGTGACGCGCTATACATGCTTCGGCTATTTTTACAATAGCCAAAGTATAAAGTAATGGTTGGAATCTAAAAATGACACGGGCGCTTTCCCCGGTTTGAATGGCTTAAAGCCCTCATAGCATTTGGTAAATGACTCCCTCGTATATAGTAAAAGTCTGCATGCTTTAGTAACTGGCTGAAGCTAATGCAAGAAGACAAGCTGGCTCAGCTCCACAAAGTGGCCATTAGTATAGAAGACAGAACCCCGTAACCCTGGCTTGACTCTTTTAGTAATGTTACGTCTGAATTACACAATGTCAATGTCTCTGTACACTGAGCAGCATGAAGCCTAGGGGTGAGAGAGAGAGAGAGACTACAGGACTATATAGGCTCTGGCACCATGGAGCCAAAAGATTACCTCATCAGTTAAAAAAAAGAAAAAGAAAAATGGAAATAATGTTTCCAAGGCACACCAAAGGTCACGTCGAAAATTTCAATTAAATACGTTATATAAGTTATATATAAACACGCTAAAATCTCCACATTTTCCCCTATAGAAGACTCGGCTTGTAACGCGTTTAAAGAACTAGAAAATACTAGCTGTTCCGTGAAGGAAAAAACAAATCACGCTAATCTTTCTGCCTATAAAGACACAAAATGAGGATGCCAGGTTGACAGGCATTCAAATGAAACGTCACTGAAGGAGGAGAGGTATGGATGGATGGAGGGATGAGGAGGAGGAGGAGGAGGAGAGAGAAAACAGCTGAGTGTGGAGTTGTGTCTTCATAAGCATCTGGGGAGCACCTCGGCAGCCATAAATAATAGAGTGCAGATTAGTAGATTGGACAGGAAGGGAATACTGGGTGGGGGGGGGGGGGCAGGGGTTGTATGTAGTGTGTGTGTGTGTGTGTGTGTGTGTGTGTGTGTGTGTGTGTGTGTGTGTGTGTGTGTGTGTGTGTGTGTGTGCGCGCACGTGTGTGAGACTGTGTGTGTGTGTGACTGTGTCTGCGCGCGTGCGCATGCGGACATGTATAGGGCATATCTAAGGGAGTCCTGATCCATCTCTCAGCATGCAGCAGGTCAGCGTTGCCAAGGTTACTGAGGGCCATTCTACTTATGTGCCAATTAACTTCTACAACAGAACATAGAACAGGTGTCTATGGGAGAGAGGGAGAGGGAGAGGGAGAGAGAGAGAGGGAGAGAGAGAGAGAGAGTGAGGGGCAGAGGGAGAGAAGAACAAGAGCGTGCGTGCGTGCGTGCGTGCGTGCGTGCGAAACAGATGGAGACAGAGAAGAGAGGTAGTAAAAGAAGAGCGATAATAAAAAGTCGTACTGCAGAAATGAGAGGAAGCCATTACGCTGTTAGCTTAGCATAGCATGGCGTATATCATATAGCAACGCCCATGTGTCCTCTATTCCTCCGCAGCGCTAAAGGCTAACAGTATACGGCTTCGTTTATGCTCCTTCGCAGGCACGAGAACGGCACGAGAACGGGCGAGAAAAGGCGACCTGTATACATAACGTACTATTCTCTGCACGAGATGCCGCCATGCAACGTGCCGCCGTGCAATGTAACTGCGCAGTGGTGTAAATTACCCAAGTACTTAAATTACTTAAGTACAATAAGGTACTTTTACTTTACTCAAGTATTTCCAAGTATTTCCAATTTTACTTATACTCTACGCTACTTTTACTTCAATTATTTGACCACTTTATAGTTACTATAGTTACTTTGTAGATTTCCAAAAAGTATTAACCACTTCAGCCCTGAATGCACATTTCGGGCCATTTGAAAATAGCAGATCTACAAGCTCAGATTGACAAGGTCGCGATGCGATGCATTGTGAGCTTGTGTTTATCTGCTATTTTCAAAACATGTTAGTTTTATGGTTTTGAAAATGTGTGAAATTGGACATTCCGTTTTCTGAAATAAGTATACTTTCTACATTGAGTATACATTTTGATAGCAATACTTTTGTAAGTTTACTCGGGTATACATGTTGGAATTCCGGTCTATTACTTACTATATTGCAGTATTAATACTTTTACTTAAGTAAAAACATGTGATTACTCTTTCCAACTCTGGACATAAAAGTATGAAATGGGCTATACACACTCCACTAACTGTGAACGACCTTCACTATGGCCACTGCTATAGCTGACTGGCACTTAGAGAAATTAAGTGTAGGGCTGGTGGGGTGGAGAAGGAAAGAGAGAGAGAATGTGTAAAAGGGGGGGGGGGGAAGTGTGTGTGTGTGTGTGTGTGTGTGTGTGTGTGTGTGTGTGTGTGTGTGTGTGCGCGTGTCCGTGTGTGCGTGCGCATGCAACTGTGCATGTGTGCGGTTGCTATGCCGTCTCTAGACCCTAATCTATTTAGTAACTCCCATGATCCACTTAGTGAGTCTAGTGGCTAATGTCAGGGATAACTAGAACAGAGAGGCGCGCGAGCGTGTTTGCGCGTGCGTGTGCGTGTGTGTGTGTGTGTGTGTGTGTGTGTGTGTGTGTGTGTGTGCATGTGCGTGCGTGCGTGCGTGCGTGCGTGCGTGCGTGTGTGTGTGTGTGTGTGTGTGTGTGTGTGTGTGTGTGTGTGTGTCAGGGCGGGGTTCCATTAAGGCATGGGGAGATTAGACAGAGTGGGTCCAGATTCTCCATTGTCTCCCTGCAGCAGAAGTGCCATTTCCAGGCTGCTGCATGCTGCAGGAAATTACACTCCTTTATAGTTCACTCTATTCTTTTATCCAAAAACACAATCAAAGAATTAAAATTAAACAAAAGCAGGCAGCAGACCGTCTGTCCTCGCAGACGTCCACTCCCCCCCCTTGATCGGCATGAGGAATGAAGGCATGGTGCATGGATTCAAAGGCCTCTGCTGGTCAAGGAGGGCATGATGTGTCTGCTGAGAAACACTGCTGGTCAGAAACACTGCTGGTCAGGGCCCTGTGTCTGGTCAGAAACACTGCTGGTTCAGGGCATGTGTCTGGTCAGAAACACTGCTGGTTCAGGGCATGTGTCTGGTCAGAAACACTGCTGGTTCAGGGCCCTGTGTCTGGTCAGAAACACTGCTGGTTCAGGGCATGTGTCTGGTCAGAAACACTGCTGGTTCAGGGCATGTGTCTGGTCAGAAACACAGTACTGCTGGTTCAGGGCATGTGTCTGGTCAGAAACCCTGCTGGTTCAGGGCATGTGTCTGGTCAGAAACACTGCTGGTTCAGGGCATGTGTCTGGTCAGAAACACTGCTGGTTCAGGGCATGTGTCTGGTCAGAAACACTGCTGGTTCAGGGCATGTGTCTGGTCAGAAACACTGCTGGTTCAGGGCATGTGTCTGGTCAGAAACACAGTACTGCTGGTTCAGGGCATGTGTCTGGTCAGAAACACTGCTGGTTCAGGGCATGTGTCTGCCCAGACACACTGCTGGTTCAGGGCATGTGTCTGCCCAGACACACTGCTGGTCAGGGCATGTGTCTGCCCAGACACACTGCTGGTTCAGGGCATGTGTCTGCCCAGACACACTGCTGTGTCCACTTGTCCACTTCCAAATGAAATGTTGACAAAAATGTCCACCACAAGCCCTTTTACGACCCCTGGGCACAACACATTTTCAGATGGGGGGGTCCGCACTCCGCAGTCAAATGCTCACTCTCAATTTGGGGGTTCTTGACCTAAAATATGAGAACCACTTCGCAAAACACTATCCTCTCAGCTGACAATTCTCATCTCACAATTATTTGGCGTTTTTCAATAAGGGTATAGAAAAAATATGCTATACAAATAAAACGGCTACCATGATGATAATTAGTATTAGTAGTATTATTAATATAATGCCACCTTGTGTTTTTGAACGTCTTTAGCCTGGGGTTGGAATTGATTTTTTTCGTGCGTGCA
Source organism: Protomyctophum bolini (assembly GCF_963924005.1). Classification (NCBI taxonomy): domain Eukaryota; kingdom Metazoa; phylum Chordata; class Actinopteri; order Myctophiformes; family Myctophidae; genus Protomyctophum; species Protomyctophum bolini. The sequence goes on along the minus strand of NW_027665435.1, from coordinate 25,220 downwards.
TGAAGTCATCCCAGTGTGTGATTAAAAGATCAGCAGTTTGGACTGAGAGGGAAAATAAGCACAGACCTAAATCACTGGCTGCCATGTTAAATGATGACACGTCCTCACAGCAAGACAGATGAGCTCCCCTCACTGACGCAAGTAGGCTCTGACACACACTCACACACACACGCACACACACACACACACGCACACACACACATGCACGCGCAACACAGCCACCTTCCATTCGTCCGTCTTTCACACTTTTTCGCGTTGCATTATTCACTCTCGGTTTTTCCTTCCCTGTCTGACTCGCACCGTTCTCTATCCTCGCCGCTCTCTCAGACGTATAGGATTTAATACCCCGGTTCTCCCTCATTGGCAGGCCAGCTGTCTACCGCTGAGTTGAGACACAATGCTGTCCAGTTTTCCAGGGGGGGCGCGAGCTGCCACGTGAAAAAAACCCAAAAATTCGCCGGGAATGGTGGCGGACGGGACGCGATGCGTACACACACACACGCCCAGGTTGAACCAATGGACGTCCGCAGCAGACATATACAAATTGGACCAAATTCTTCCTTCCCGTCCAATCGCGCCGCCGCCTCGCAAATCAACCCGCTCCATCGCAGCCCTTCATGGCATGTGGCGTATGGTGCGTGTGTGTGCGTGTGTGTGTGTGTGTGTGTGTGTGTGTGTGTGTGTGTGTGAGTGTGTACTTTGCATAGTAGACAGGTTCAGAGAGAGAGAGAGAGAGAGAGAGAGAGAGGAGAAGATGATTTAGGGGTAATGAGAGCTGGTGAAATCACGGAGCCTGCAGCATTATGGGACTAAATCTAATCTGCTAATGGAGGGGCGGGGAGGGGGAGGGGGGGGTTAGGGGGGGGGGGTACGGGAGGGGGAGGGGGAAACACCACCAGGACCTGACGGAGGGAGGGAGGAGGAAGATGAGGGGAAAGAAAGAAAGAAAAGAGAGGGAAAGGAAGGAGGGAGGAAGAGGACTGCATGAAAGGTCAACGTCAAGGTGTGTGGGTGGGAGGTGAGAACAGACGTCTGCACGTGTGTGTGCGTGCGTGTGTGTGTGTGTGTGTGTGTGTGTGTGTGTGTGTGTGTGTGTGTGTGTGTGTGAAGTTCAGTGTGTATACATTATACTCTGTGCGTGTGCTCTTGCTCAATTTATATTTATAGGTATGGATTTTAGAATGTATGTGTAATGTGCGACTCCGTACAGCGCACGCACGCGCGTGTGTTTGCGTGCGTGTGCATGTGTGTTTGTGTGTGTGTGTGTGTGTGTGTGTGTTCGAGAAATAACCTTAGGTAACGGCACTGGTAGGGCAGGAGCAGGACCCTGGAGAGCACAATCAGCACATATTGCTATCACATGGCGCGCACACACACACACACACGCACGCACACACACACACACACACACACACACACAATGGAAAGGACCACAGACATGCCCATACACAATAGCATACAAACACATACTGTATAGTACAGACTTTTACACACACACACACGTGTGCGCGCGCGCACACACACGCATGCATGCGCGCAACACACTCAGCAGAAGGGAGCCATTGAGAAGTAATTGCCGCAGACCGTTAATGCTTGGCAGGATAAAACTAGGCTGTCTTTACAAGGCTGAGCTAATTTCACCACTTTATGTCTTTACCTCAGAAAGAAATGGCTGCTGTGACTGCTATATAGAATATAGCCAACAGAGTGGAATGAAACAACAGGACTGATGTATGTTCTGTATATTTCTTCTCTCAGTGGTTAGCGGGGGCTCTTCGACGCAGGGAGGGCAGTGGTGACAATGTTGAGCTATTTGCATTAGTATATATACTAGTATATTCCCAACCCTTTTACCCTCCACACTCCACTACTATCTCACATCCAAATCTTGTATACTTTTACTTTACACTACATTTATTTGAACACTTTAGTTATACTAGTTACTTTGAAAATGTGCCGATTTACAAGCTACATATACCAACACGTTGCGATGTGACGCATTGTGAGCTTTTCAAAGACATTTTTAGACATTGTTTTCGCCCTGCGCCCTGCACGCAGCGCTATAAGACTGGTTAGCTTATAGCAGGGGGCCTCCTGGATGCAGGGAGGGCCCTGCACGCAGCGCTATAAGACTGGTTAGCTTATAGCAGGGGGCCTCCTGGATGCAGGGAAGGGCCCTGCGTGTGCTATATAAGACTGGTTAGCTTAGCAGGGGGCCTCCTGGATGCAGGGAGGGGCCTGCATGCAGTGCTATAAGACTGGTTAGCTTAGCATGGGGCCTCCTGGATTCAGGGAGGGGCCCTGCGTGCGCTAACAGACTGCGGTAGGTGGAGAGTCCTGTCAGACCACATTAGACTGCATTGCGTTGCATGACATCGGATATAAAAGGCAGCTCTCCTGTGACGCAACGCGGCTCTTTTGATCGATTCAAGGGTTTCTACAAACACGGTTTTCCCCGGCTGATGAACTCCTACAAATCATCGCTGTCGTGTGGGAAACCCTGTATGTCCGCAAACGCAACATTTTCAGGAAACGGAAACAAAATAAATCTGAAATAGTGTAAAATGACATATCTACGAGCTCACAGTGGTTTGCATTGTGAGCTTGCAGATCGGCTATTTTGACTGTATACTTTAGCTCGAAACTCTTTTGGTATATAGAGAGCATTAAATGACGACATTTTGGAGATACAAGGTTTCCCCGCCGGACAGCGGTGAAATAAGACCACACCAGGCCTTAACGAGGCGGCCCCAGTGTGGACCTGGTGCTCTCTGACTATAACACAAACAAGGCGTGATAAGTCCATTACGGGTGACGCTGAACAGCTCTCCGGGCTCCGCATGGTACCGTTACCGTATCTAAGATACCGCCGTCAACACGCAATAACATACCGAGAACTTTAAATCAGCCTCTTGTTACTGTGTACTGTGATGTGAAAACCTTCGTCGGGCTACACAGTGTGTTTCACCTTCTGGCCGCTAAAACCCTCATACCCTCAAAACCGTATAAGCCGTAACAACTACCTTTTGAAATAATTGTGACTTCATTCATTTTTGTGTATAGTTAAAGGAAAATGGCCTTCTCATCTCCCTCTAGTGTAAAATCAGTGCCGATTGCCTCTCTCTCTCTCTCTCTCTCCAATTGGCTCAGAGGTGTGTGTGTGTGTGCGTGTGTGTGTGTGTGTGTGTGTGTGTGTGTGTGTGTGTGTGCCACCGTGACGCTATAAAACATTTTGCTGTAATAAAGAAAATGTCCATGCTCTCTGAACATTTCCCTGGGTAAAACATCAAAGTAAAAGAACTCTCTCCCCGGTGTTTAGTAAATACTGCCAATAGGCCTACGGTATATACGTTTCTCCTTATCACGTTGTTTGATATTCCTCCGTGAGTCATATAATCTCATTTCCACCCATGAGAGAGGGTCTATAATACAGTTTGCCAGACAATACACTAGATTCGACGGTCATAATATAAAGCAAACCCACCCCCTCGGTTTATAACGAAGGACAGTAAGCAGCGACGCTGGAATGGCCGTGTCAAATTAGAACGTCTTGTGTTTACCCGTGTGGTCCGTCCGTTCGGAAAGAGCAAAATGGCAACCTTACACTGTAACGCTTAGACAATTACAGCCCATTACGGTGACACTCTGCAGCCAAGTGTGTGCCTGTCTGTAAGTGGATATATTATGATTTCACTGCATGCGACTTCAACTTGCCCCTCTGTTTACTCGCTTATAGGTCAGAGACTCCGTGCGCAGGAACCTTAATGAGCGTCTGTGTGTTGAAATGCAATAAGGGGCTTGATTAGACCTTATTGCTGTGACGTGCTGTGAGCTTGTAGATCAGCTATTTTTTTCAGTCCAGTTTCAAGAATGAAGGCAGAGGGAGGGAGAGGCTTGGGCACCGGGGGATGATTCATTGTACTAATAAGACCCCCCCCCCTTCTTTTCTTCATCCTTTTCAGAGAACCGCGACCACAACCCATATATACATTAGCGGCAGAAATGCAATACCACAGAACTCGACAAAGCACAGAGAACCCCAGAGCTGAACGGGAGTTAAACGGAATTACACAAACGGCAGCATCGGAAATCTGTCTGAAGACTACACAAGTAGAGATGGATATTAACCCATTCTGAACGGGAACCCGTTTTGGTGTCAGCATCATGTTATGCTTTAGCTATTGAAAAATAGCAGATCTACAAGGTCGTAGCACGCCACCGAGTGGCGCGCTACGAGCTTGTAGGTCTGCTATTTTTGAAAAATCGAAGAGCGACTGACATTTTTTTAATCTGATCTCGGGTCAGAATTGGTTAATCAGACCAGTGTGTGTCCAGTGGAAACCTCGTATGAATCTGATCTCAGGTCAGAATGGGTTAAATCCACCGTGAAATCAGTGGGTCATGTATACAGTCTTCCCCCCTTTTCTCCTCTGTGAATATATAGATATTTTGAATTTGTTGATGCGTTAATATTATTCTATGCCTCTGTTGATGAATTGAACGCATAATAGGATACGCTGGAAACGGGTCTCCTTTTAGTCTGTTTTTTTTTAACCCATTGTGGGCGGTAACCCTGTGCTGAACCTGTATTGGTTCTCACCAAACGCATCGAATAAAGGACGATTCCTTATTTTATGTGACGAGTTGTAACACTATAGGCTCTCTTAGTCTCTTTAGTGATCATAAAATACACATATGTGTACACTCTCAGAGTTCAATTAAAACACTGAGGATTTCACCGTGATATAACATTATACTGTATGTGCCACCATTGACAGGGCTCATAATTATACAGTACTGTACACCGTCTTCCCACAGCTTAATAATACATAAGCTGAGGCCATATCAAACGCTGACTCAGGTGGCAGAGACATCAACACCAGAATCACCACTACAATTCATATATAATAATAATAATAATTATTATTATTGTTATTAAATAAAATAATAAAATAATTATTATTTAGCTATTGACAAATAGCAGATCTACAAGCTCATAGCGCGGCACCGAGTGGCGCTCTTATCTTGAAAAATTGTGAAAATATTTATTTCAAGAAAACTGCAAGGATTCAGAAGATTATTTTTAAAAATGTCGAGGTCAGGCCTATAAATGGGTATATATAACCTTACAACTGTGCTGTTCACACATTTTTTGCCTAATAACACATTCAATCATTCATAATAACACACAGAGAAGTGCGCCTCATGCATAAAGCAGCT
>NW_027665435.1:0-12500 GCF_963924005.1 Protomyctophum bolini | reverse complement strand
ACAACTTTTACTTGTAACAGAGTATGTACAATGTTTATATTGAAGTAAAAAATTCAGAGTACTTCTGCTACTATACTGCTGAAGAAGAACTGAAGAGTTGGTGAGGTCAGGATGGAGAGAGTATAGGGAAAGTCACAGTGTGAATTAGTATAAAAACCAGAACAGAGAAATTGTTACCACGGTTGCACATTTTTCAGCAGATTGTGCTTTTCCATCAGTTTTTCCCCAATGCAAATCACTCCTCGGTTATCGCTTGTATACTGGTCGCCAACAGTTTCTGTTTGTTTTAACTTCTCGGTCGTTTCATCCAGTCAGTGTGCTTCACGGATCGCTTATGGAACACCAAATTTCCCGTTGCCCGATAAAGCCTTGAAAGTCTTACTCATCAAACCAGGACCACTCACTATATATATAGCACACTGCTGAGTCCTGAGTATTCATTTAATCTTTTAGCACTCGATTTACCCTTCTGCAACTGCGTGCGTGACATGGGAACTGCAATATACCCTCGACCGCACAGCACTGCAGAGGGTCATGTCATGTGGACAGTCCATCCATCACAGTAGACGTGAGCTTCCCTCAATCCAGGATTTAGTATACAATGGACGGTGTGTCAGTAAGGCTTGTAGGAAGATCCTGGACCATATACGTATACTGTAGGGTTTTGTGATGTTTCTATTCATTCCTTTGCTATTTATCCTGTTTGCTGCATTGTTCAAGGAGCCAAAAATCCAAAGTATTTCGCTGCCACACCACCATGAGCGCCTTTTTCGGGCCACGCATTTGTAAAGGTGTAAAGGTTGTATGAGGAGGAAAATAGTTCAACCTTTTGGAGAGGATCGTAGTTTTGAACTATAAAACAAGGGCTCACTTCACACCACATGGAAATCCTAAAGGTCAGCATTTTTTCAGATTATAACCAATGGGTCCAAGCATCCATATTCTGGAGGAAACATTATAGCCAAAAACAGCAGATCGACGTTGTGCGGGCTTGTAGATTATTACTCTTGGCAAGGAGATTTGGTGTAGATGGGGGGGAAAAGCGGTCCAAGTTTAAGTCCCTTTTTTACTAAGAATAGATACTCAAAGTGGTGCAGAGGGACCTCCGTGTTTCCTTGAGGGGGATCCAAATAGAGCCTTATACAGAATGGATATACAGTATACAAAATGGAACCAAATGGACCCTTGTGTGTTCATTATTTGGTATAGAAAATGTTTGCCCACCTCGGAATTACAGCGGTACTCGAAATGTAAAAGTCTTGGGGAACCAATGGAGATGTTAGCATTATGTTACGCTTTATAGCTATTGGAAAAATAGCAGATCTACAAGCGTATAGCGCGCGACCTGCAAGCTTGTATAGCGCGCTCAGTGGCGCGCTACGAGCTCGCAGGTCTGCTATTTTTTTTTTAATCGAAGGACGACTGACACATATAGAAACATGGCTTTTTCAGAAAACTGTCACGATGTATATATAGAAGACATTTTCAGAACCTGATCTCAGGTCTAAAGGGTTTAAGTTGTTCCAGGGGGGGGATATTCCCGCGGAATAACACGGGGGTCCAATAGAGCAGTCATGGCAGTGCAGGAAGCGGGGGGGGGGCGGGGGGGGGGCGGGGGGGGGGGGGGGGCTGCAGCCCCTCCACGCTAAGCGTCACCCGGGGGGGGGGGGGGGCTTAACGTGGGGCGCTGTGGTTCAGTCAGCCGTTTCCGTCCGCTATAGGAAAATTAATTTCCACGGCTTTAGAGACACACATAGTTCTTCTTTCATAGCGTTTCTTTAAAGGGATAGCAGCACGACCCGCCGAAAATCCTGCGGGGACGATTAAAAACGGAGTATAAAGTGTCACTCGGGGAGGGGCCATGCGGGAAGGTTAAGTGGAGCTGAGGCTGTGTGTGAGTGGACGACATGAGGCAGACAGGGAGCTAAATGACTGCGGTGATTAACTGCAGCCGCGCCGCTTTATTATAAGGGGTCTCTCTCTCTCTGCACCGCCACACACTGTGACGTGTGTGTGGGCGTGTGTGCACGCGCGCGCGGGCGGGCGGGCATGTGTATATATGTCTGGGCTACACACACACACACACACACACACACACACGCACACACACACACACGTGCGAGCGCGCACGCACGCACGCGGCAAAGAATGTTCCATTAAGAGAGAAAGCTAAGGTGCGGGGCGACCTCCTTTCCGAGGTGACCTCATTGATTATGACATCATGAGGTATAGGGTTTGATTTATATGTGGCCCAGCCTCGCTGAGGGGCAAATTTAAACAAAGTGCCCCCCCCCCCCGGTGGAGATCTATGTATAGGGCCCCTCAGGGAGGAGCAGGGACGGGGCGAGAGAGAGAGAGAGAGAGAGAGAGAGAGAGAGATATGGATAGTGTGTAGTACGAGAGGAGTGACCCAGGGATTGGAGAGGTCTTCTCATGACTGTATATTTTATACCTCTGTCCGCGCTGCAGCCATCTGTTCATCTATTACAGGACAAATCATGGCCTCCCTATGCTTGACTGGCCTGCATGGGACCTGTCTGTCACCACATTATTACCACTAAATACACTAAATACCCCCACTTCGGGGACCCTCTCGGGTTCTAAAATGGACCCTTTAGTTTACAGGTCTGTGTAGCTATAGTGAGAGTATATAAACGGACGGAAACCAGCCACACTCTCACTCCTCAGAGTCACGGGGGGACACCTGGACATGAAAGCGTTTGAGAAGTTTGAAAAGAGCCGTGGAGAGCTGAGCCGACGCGTAGAAGAAACATGAGCAAATGGCTGAGCTGAGGAGGAAGAGAGAGAGGGAAGAGTGAGGGGAGGAGGAGGAGAGGTGGGAGGAAGGACGGTGGAGGCTAATCAGTGTATGTTTGTGGAGAATCAATCAATGACCTCCCAGCCAGATCACATCCTATACCTCTACCATACGCATGCATGCACACACACACACACACACACACACACACACACACACACACACACACACACACACACACACACACACACACACACACACACACGTCTGTGTGTCATGGAGCAGTGTAAGATTAAGTGTGTGGACATTTGAACCATTTACATCACAATCAGGTGCATTGCACCATTGCATCAAGTGAGGTCATCCTATTCTCACATAGTCAGTAGACATGTAGACACACACACACACACACACGCACACACACGCATGCACACGCGCACGCACACCTGGATAGACGGTAGAATCAACAAAGGGAGGGTGGGAGACAAATTTGAGGAGTGTATTAAAAAACCTCATGGTATTGAAGTTGGTTTCTCTCATGTGTAATTGGATTTCACGACTCTTAACTGTATAGCCTTTGTGTAATCACCTTCAGGAATAATATAAGTTTCCCCGTTTCCTGCTAAGGGTTTGGCTTTGACATTTACGGTAACGTGTGAAATAAGCTCCTCTTCTCCGCTTGCAGTCAAGCGGCAGCGCGTGGCCTTGGCTCTTCTTCTCTCTGCACGCGTGCAGGAGGAAAAACTGTGAAAACACTTTGCGTGTATGTGTAGACAATATAATCGTCATATTCACTTTGGTAAACTTTCATTACTGTCAAGCCATGTTTTTACAAGTCTGGCACTGGACACGTAAAAGGCCACTGTTCTAGTACACTCACATCGCTCTGCTGCAATGATATATACTTTACTGCTTTTGGTGTGTGTGCGTGTGTGTGTGTGTGTGTGTGTGTGTGTGTGTGTGTGTGTGTGTGTGTGTGTGTGTGTGTGTGTGTGTGTGCACGCTAGCGTGCGCGTGCATGTGTGAGTATGTGTGTGTCTCTGTAAGGCCAGATGGCAACAGCTAGCACACATAGATATGCATGCACTAAAAACACTCACGTGCACATGTGCGGGTGCACACACCCATGCACAGTGACTAACTCGTTAAAACGACTCATTTCACTCAAACCTCAGCCACCAGGGGACGGACGCACGCATGCACGCACGCACACACACACACGATGTACAATGGACCACAAGCTAATACACACACATCCAAATGTGCAGACACAAAAATACACACATACAGACACAGAACACAGGTTTACACAAGAACACATAGGCCTACGCATGCATGCATGCACACATGTACAGTTGTACACACATGTACACACGCACACACGTGCGCGCACACACACACACACACACACACACACACACACACACACACACACACACACACACACACACACACACACACACACACACACACACACACACACACACACACACACACACACACACACTGTTCTGTCTGTCTGTCTGTCTGTCTGTCTGTCTGTCTGTCTGTCTGTCTGTCTGTCTGTCTGTCTGTCTGTCTGTCTGTCTGTCTGTCTGTCTGTCTGTCTGTCTCATCTCATCTCTCTCTCTCTATCTATCTGTCTCTGGGGTTTCATCAATACAGAAAGCACAAACAAACAGATAAACTATATAATTTCTCATATTTCATTAGTGGCTCCTTTATTATCAGGGGGCCTGACTTCATAAAACACGACCCTTCTCTTGTTGTATATCTGGAGCCCATGGGAGGCTATATACTCTCCATCCCCTGAGTCATATACTTTATACTTTTATAAAACAATGATTTATATTATTGTCAGGAAGAGGGAGAGAGAGACCGAGAGGGTATAGAGGTTGATACACCTATGGTCTGAAGACAGCGGGGGTTCTGAGTGTTTGCTTGGTGTGTGTGTGTGTGTGTGGATTTGTGTCTGTGTTTGGTCCTCACAGGAAAGGTTGGACGCCCGGTTAAAAAAAAGAGAAATGGGTGCTTGGGTTGTCACCTGTATAGTCTGCCGAGTTCAATCGAATCAGTGTAACAGTTTGGTGACGAAATCTGGGTGGCGCGAATGTCGAGGCGACCCGTCGACACAGTGAGAGTGCTTGGTCGGGGGGAAAACGCGACCCCTATACTTGACGGACGGCTTATTTTGACCTTAAGAGGAAAAAAACTGACGAGACGAAAGAGAAAGCTAGTGAAAAAGAGAGAACATTATAGCTGCAGAAAAGGGAGAGAAAGACTGGAAAGACAGACCATATATAACAAAGCAGAAAACCAACAAAGATGGAAATCTATGAGACAGAAGTTCCCCCCTGTGAGCCCATCGGACCACAGCACTGCTAGCTCATTTCAAACTGCGCCAACGAGGTTTCACCAGCTCTACACATAACCACACAAACAAAAGGGAAACCTTAATGTCCCACAGCTTGTTGAGTCCAGTCTGGCTCAAATGCACTGAGCTTTTTTTTTTTTTACATTTTGCATGTTTATATCACCCACGCATGCAAGAGAGAGAGAGAGATGTAAAACAAATGTGACCGCAGAGTACATTTCGGGTCAGGCCACACCGTAATTATTATACAGTCCCGCACACGTACTGTAGATATGCATGGCAATCTGGTAAATAACTTCTTGAAACATTTTGAACATGTGACCTGTTTTATTCTCTGTGCAGTTGGCTGTCTTCCACTCTTTTTAAAATATATTTTTGGGGCCTTTTTCTGCCTTTTTTTTATTTTTAATTTAATATATTTTTTATCCCACGATTTTGTAACCCATTTTTCACCCCTGTGTCAATCATCTAATGTGATCCTGGGCTCTACACACCCTCCGCCAACCTGGGGAGAGCAACGGACTTGAACTCATGCTCCCTTCATGCTTGAGTGTCCAAGTTGCTCCTTTACACCTGACAGGGGGGGAGTTTCCCTGGTTGGACGTATAGCGCGTTGAAGGAACACGTTATTCCAACCAGTTCCTTTCCCCTCCATCAGGCGCCCCGGCTGGCCAGGGGGGTGGCAGTTTAGAGACCAGGATTACTGCATGTTTTTGTGAGGGTACCTACCCTAGGGGACACGGGGAGAACATGCAAACTCCACACAGAAAGGCCTTTTTCTGCCTTTTATTGATAGATACAGTCGAAATGGGGGAGAGAGAGAGATGCGTGACACGCAGTAAAGGTCGCCGGGGGTTGGGAGTCAGACCCACGACACGCTGTCAGGTGCCATTAGCAGGCCAGGTGCGCCCAGACGGCTAATGCCAGCTGTTTGACACTCTTTTTAATTATCAGCTACAGTAGCTATATGGTTTTCATTCAGTGGTTCTGGAGACCCTCAGGGATCCTTGGGGGGGGGAGGGTCCAAAATTGACCCTTAAACCCATTTTGGTGCGGGAACCCCTTTTGGTGTTTGAAACATTATGTTATAAATGTAGCTATTGAAAAATTGTATAGGTCTGCTATTTTTGAAAAATCGTGAAAATGTGTCACAAATTTGGAATATATATATTTTTTCAGAACGAACGTTTTTTTTTAACTGAAATCTTTGCCCTCTGGGGGAGGTCCCTCCTGGAACAAGATATTTTCAGATGCTGGGGGCCGGAGGCATATCAGTTTTTGGGGTCCTTGACATGAAATATTGAGCACCACGAGAAACATTTCAGAAAGAAATACATTTTTTCGACACCAGGCCTAAATGGGTTAAAGGTCGGTACTCTGACAGTGTACAAATGCAATCAAATGGACGCTCACAGGTCTGTAACTCCGAGAGCATATCCTGTACTGCAGGGATACTCAAATAGATTTACCTGTGGGCCACATTACAAAAATGGCAAGGGGCCAGGGGCCGCAATTTCCATTTCCGCAATTTCCGCAATTTCCATTTCCACTATTTCCGCAATTTCCGCAATTTCCATTTCCGCATTTTCCGCAATTTCCGCAATTTCCATTTCCAGCATTTCCGCAATTTCCGCAATTACAATTTCCGCAATTTCCGCAATTTCCGCAATTTGCATTTCCATTTCCAACTATTAATGGCAGCTGGGTTTCATCATTCAAATAAAATAGAATTCTGTCCGTTTAGCTATAAAATTATGTCAGGGAATAGGGATACACAGTATATGTCTTTCATTTGCATTGCATCTCCCCCCCCCCCCCCCCCCAAGCTTTTATTTTCGTTCGAGTAATAGTACAACTCTAATAGTATTACTTATAATAATGTAATTAAAGATAACTTCATTCAGATTTATTTATTTTTATTTCATTTTCCAGATTTTTTTTTCTTCTTTTTTTTTTAGATTTTCATTGGTGGGCCAGTCATAATGGTCCCGCGGGCCTGATGTGGCCCGCGGGCCTGAGGTTGAGTATCACTGCTGTACTGTATACACACCCTTACAGGTCCATTTGGTTCCATCTGTACGCTCTCAGAAGCTATGGGAGAAAAAGGTTTGAATACCACTGGACTAATTCATTGTTTTCATGCGTTAGTTTATGCTTCATGAAGAACATCTGTGCTATTAAAATTTAAAAAAAAGTGCGCAATAATCATGGAAAGGATGATTTCCATCTCAATATTCCTATATACTCTTGCAAGAACCGTGAGTGCTATAATGCTAACACTAATACCAATAGATTTCCACACATGATGCATTCCTGTACATTTTATTGTACTTGGCCGGTGGAAGTTAACCCATTCTGACCTGAGATCAGATTCACACGAGGTTTCCACTGGACACACACTGGGTCTGATTAACCCATTCTGACCTGAGATCAGATTAAAAAAAATGTCAGTCGTTCTTCGATTTTTCAAAAATAGCAGACCTACAAGCTACGTATAGCGCCCCACTCGGTGGCGCGCTATGAGCTTGTAGATCTGCTATTTTTCAATAGCTAAAGCATAACATGATGCTAACACCAAAATGGGTTCCCGTTCAGAATGGGTTAACTGGCAGGGCCATTTCTTAAATCCAACCGGCACATCCAAATTGACTCTAAAAGCCGCTCTGTCAATCATCTAGCAGGGCGTCAGTGGATAAAACAATATAATACAACCTAAACCACCCACGTTTTTTTCCCCTCCTAAAACCCCCTGAATCCGTGAAATCAAGTCCCTCTGTTGATCTAATCTTTCATTGAAGACGCAGAAAAACTTCCACCACCCCCACCACACCACCACCGCCACTACCACCACCTCCCAGCCAGCACGCCACAAATCTGCTTCTCGTTTTGGGCCAGTGCAGAACTTTGGGCTCTGGATCCGATTTTGTGTGTGTGTGTGTGTGTGTGCGTGCGTGTGTGTGTGTGTGTGTGTGTGTGTGCGTGTGTGCGTGACTGTGCGTGCGTGTGTGTGTGTGTGTGTGTGTGTGTGTGTGTGTGTGTGTGTGTCTGGAGCGAGGCGAGGCTGACATTTACAAATAAATAAAAGTTTTCAAAAACAACTGCATGAAAAGCATATCACATATCCACAATCTTTTTTTTGTAACGTGCAGGCTTTCTTTTTTTATTTGCTACTTTGGGGTATTTTTTCTTTCCTTCCTTCTATATACTCGCTCATTCTATTCCTATCTTTTTTTTATAAGAGAGCCGATAGCTATAGCTAGTAATTTGAGCCATCCAAGACAGAGATTAATGAGGTGGAATTTGGACACGCAGAGATGTAAACTAACATGCCAGATTATGCTCTGATGTTTTCCTATTTCTATTTTTCCCCTCTCTCTCTCTCTCTCTCTCTCTCTCTCTCTCTCTCGCCCACGCTCTTTACTTTCTCAATTCATGTTCTCTTTTTGTTTTTCTGACCTCCTCTCACTTGCTTCCCTCTCTCCCTTTCTCGCGCGCACACGCACACACACACACACACACACACACACACACACACACACACACACACACACACACACACACACACACACACACACACACACACACACACACACACACACACACACAATAGCAAACACTCCTACAGTGTCTTACACTCCTACAGTGTCTGGGCAGGTTAACAGATTACTGTAGGTTAACAGATTAAGGTTAACAGACTCAACCTAATGGACCTCCTGAACAGAAGAAACTCCCTCTCAAACCCTCTCCTCATCCACTCTCACCGCGGGTTCTCTATTTTTAGTCATTATGGGGTATTTTAAAATCGTTTAAAAAGAAACAGCAGCCAGCGCAAAAACAATCATAGATCAGCAATATCTGAGATTGTCGATTAGGACTGTACTGTACTACTGTATATATAGGTGGTTAAAAGTTGGATTTCCAGACAAAAGGAAATACAGTAAGTCTATACACTTATAACGCACGGCTATTTCACTTTTAATCTCCTAACTTTGGCACGTGTTGCTCATTGGCACTGACGTGTTCTCACACACACACGGGAGTCGTGTGTGTGTGTGTGTGTGGCACCTGCATGTAATCACACGCGCTGGGAAGTGAAACGCGGTAGTGTGTGTGTAGTATAGGAGCCGCGTCACATGGCATCACCGCGGCCACCAATCACCAGAGAGAACCTGCACAGTATACACAATCCCTGCTCATGTAACTCAGACACTGTGGAAATGGACCCACGCGGGATCTGTTTAGTGTTCACTTACAGGACCGAAAGAAACAACTTTATCTGGGTCCATTATTTTACACTCTCAGAGTTAACCCGTTTAAACCCCACACTAGATAACTAAAACACCTGTGTTTCTATATGTGTCGGTGGTTCTCTCAACCTTATTCCTTGTTCCAAGGACCACCGGGGGTTATCTGTATTTGGGCTACGGAACCCCATCTGTTTTTCCAGGGACCCCCCCCCACCACCCCCGAAGCAAAGATTTGAGTTAAAAACGTTCGCTCTGAAAGAATATATATATATATATATATATTCAAAGATTTGCACCACATTTTCACGATTCTTCAAAAAAATAGCAGATCTACAAGCTCGTAACACAGCACTCCGCACTTAAACCCATTCTATAGGCATTCTATAAGCATTATGTTATACTTTAGCTTTTGAAAAATAACAGATCTACAAGCTCGTATAGCGCGCCACTCGGTGGCGCGCTATACGATATGAGCTTGTAGATCTGTCATTTTTGAAGAATCGTGAAAAGTGACATGAAAGTGTTTGAGAACGACTGACATAGAAAAAACATAGCTTTTTCAAGAAAACAGTCCGGATGCGGCACACATCTTTGAATATATTCAGGTCAAAATGGGTTAATGCTTATACAACACCAAAAAGGGGTGCCCCGTCCCAAATGGGTTAAATGAACATTGAAGGTTCTGTTTCACAGTGCCCGGTTCCTCTGCCCCCGGTCCCTTTACGAGACGCATTGCATGGCACATTTCTGTGATTTGTGTTCATGCGGGTTGGCTCCGCTATATGATTTCATGGTAAGATAATATAGCGTACGGTATACTGTACGTGGGACGAGGCGGGAGGACGGGGTGGAAAGCTGCTACGTCCCCAAGCTCGTTAATACTCGTTAAAGCGGTGGCTCAGGTGGTATAGAGTGGCTGGATGGTAACCGCTAAGGTTGCCATGTTGGAAGTTGGAACCCGGGCTCCCCCCAGAGTTAGTGTCGAAGTGTCCTTGAGCAAGACTCTGAACGCCTAATTGCTCTGGTTGGTGCCTTGCATGGTTTCCCACCGCCATCGGTGTGTGTGTGTGTGTGTGTGTGTGTGTGTGTGTGTGTGTGTGTGTGTGTGTGTGTGTGTGTGTGTGTGTGAATGAGCGTAGCGTACAATCTATGTAAAGCACCTTGGATAAAGGCGCTATATATAAATGCACCATTTACTTTTCATTGGTTCGATATTTATAAAAACCCACATTTTTCGTGTGACACCGTATAGTATGACGAGGTATTCATTTATGAATAGACATGACAATGTTAATAACAGAGATACTAGGTTTTCTGTCCAACAACGAGCAACGATACGAGAGTGAGATATAAGAGGGAACTTGTGTATTGATCCCCGGGGGGCACATTGGACCGTTAAAAAACAGCACAAGCCATTCCCGCACGTAAAAAACAAGCAACGAGCGTTACTTACAACGTTTGTGTTGAGAGAGAGGGCTTCAGTGATTCACTGTGCTGTTAAAACAGGGAGAGAAAAAGGAAAGTTTTCATTTCGTTGCCGACTGTGCCGATCGTCATGGGGAAAGATCAGCGCGGTAGATCTCTTTGGAAGGACACCGGAGAGCTGAACCCTTCGTGTCTGGGTTCGGTAGCGCCTTAACCCATTCTGACCTGAGATCAGATTAATACGAGGTTTCCACTGGACACACACTGGTCTGATGAACCCATTCTGACCTGAGATCAGATTCTAAAAATGTCAGTCGTTCTTCGATTTTTCAAAAAATAGCAGACCTACAAGCTCGTAGCGCGCCACTCGGTGGCGCGCTACGAGCTTGTAGATCTGCTATTTTTCAATAGCTAAAGCATAACATGATGCTAGCACCAAAATGGGTTCCCGTTCAGAATGGGTTAACCCTGCTAGTCCTCGCCTCGACGACACTTGTTGCACATACATATAACAAATGCCCGGTGCACGGCCGGTGGTGGAGCTTATAGGTTAGCATTATGTGGTGCATTGCTCCTGACACCTTGCGGGAAGGACACACATGGGGCTCGTATATATAGGAGCTTGCAGTAGTTTTCACAGCTATAGGCCCGCTTATATATTATACCTCCATATGGAAGCAATATGACGCATAGGAACCGACTACAGAGGACAATAGAACGAGTAGTTAAAAAATGGCAGGGGGGCAGTGTGCGTGTGCGTGTGCGTGTGCGTGTGCGTGTGTGTGTGTGTGTGTGTGTGTGTGTGTGTGTGTGTGTGTGTGTGTGTGTGTGTGTGTGTGAGAGCGTGTGCGCGCGCACGTGCGTGTTTTTCGACATAGGGAAACTGTCTTTCATCTTTGAGTGAAGTTGAGGAGCAAAGTGGTTGATGATGCCAGAAGCTCTCTCTCTCTCTCTCTCTCTCTCTCTCTCTCTCTCTCTCTCTCTCTCTCTCTCTCCCCCTCATGTTCTCTATCATTCCAGTCTTGTTTCTTTCAGTCATGCTTTCTCTCTTCCACTCAGTTTAGTTCGGCATTTGCTTCAATTCACTCTCATCTCCTGTTCCCTCCCATCTACTACATTTACCCTCATCTGTCTCAACAAGTGTGTGTGTGTGCGTGTGTGTGTGTGTGTGTGTGTGTGTGTGTGTGTGTGTGTGTGTGCGTGTGTGCGCGCGTGTGTGTCTTCGTGCTCTAAATGGACCCATCAGTTTGGTGATCTCTGCCACAAACGCCACTGATGCACTGTACTGCCTATGTGTGCGTCACAGAGAGAGAAAGTGTTTATTTGTGTGTGTGTGTGTGTGTGAGCGCACGTGTGTGTGGTGTGTGTGTGTGTGTGTGTGTGTGTGTGTGTGTGTGTGTGTGCGCGCATGTGTGTGTGTGTGTGTGTGTGTGTGTGTGTGTGTGTGTGTGTGTGTGTGTGTGTGTGTGTTGTGTGAGAGCACGCACACATGCTTGCGGGGAAGCTCTGATAATGATTCTAAATGGTGGTTAGGCCAGATGGCACTTACTGTCTGTCACTATCAGTATCTCCCTCCCTTCTCTCTCTCTCTGTCTCTCTCTCTATCTCTCTCTCTCTCTCACACACACACACACACACACACACACACACACACACACACACACACACACACACACACACACACACACACTCCTTT
>NW_027665436.1:0-4000 GCF_963924005.1 Protomyctophum bolini | reverse complement strand
CCTTTACTGTCAGTGCAACCACGCATGTGCCGTGACTTACTTCCCCCAAAACAAAAACACCACAAACAACTGCATGTAGTGACTGCATGGAAGCAGGAGGGAAAAAGAAAAAAAGACGAACACACACACACACACACAGCATTGCGCGCCCGCAGATCTGCCCTTCGTGCAACGAACGTTAACTTGGTTCCTTAAACGGCAGATCATATGGATCATAGAACGAACGTACCGGGGTCCGGTATGCTGTTAGCTTGTTGCTAACGGGACCCCCCCCCCCCCCCCTCTCTCTCTCTCTCTCTCTCTCTCTCTCTCTCTCTCAGACGTTCTCTCTCTCTCGCGCGTTAGAGAGACGCTCTCTCAACACGTCTTTCTTTCTTTCTTTCTTTCTCTCTCTCTCTCTCTCTCTCTCTCTCTCTCCTAATCCTTCCTGATCGGTCCGCGATACATGTGTGATGTGTCCGTATAGAAGACTGTAGCCAACGCACTAGTGCACTGATTGACAGCAGGCCGCGTGGTAAACGGTGTATTTGTCTATTTTTAATGCGCAAAACAGCGCTTTCTTTCTTACGGCTAACGGTTAATTAGCCGGCAAGTCCTGGCGGTAACCGGTTAATACAATCTTTCATTTGGCCATCCCTAGTTCTGTTGTTGTTGTAGTGAAAGTACCTCTAGGGCTGGTTCTGTTGTTGTTGTTGTGAAAGTAACCTCTAGGGCTGGTTCTGTTGTTGTTGTAGTGAAAGTACCTCTAGGGCTGGTTCTGTTGTTGTTGTAGTGAAAGTACCTCTGGGGCGGTCTGGTTCTGTTGTTGTTGTGAAAGTACCTCTAGGGCTGGTTCTGTTTTGTTGTTGTAGTGAAAGTACCTCTAGGGCTGGTTCTGTTGTTGTTGTAGTGAAAGTACCTCTAGGGCTGGTTCTGTTGTTGTTGTAGTGAAAGTACCTCTAGGGCTGGTTCTGTTGTTGTTGTAGTAAAAGTACCTCTGGGGCGGTCTGGTTCTGTTGTTGTTGTAGTGAAAGTACTCTGGGGCGGTCTGGTTCTGTGTTGTTGTAGTGAAAGTACCTCTAGGGCTGTTCTGTTGTTGTTGTAAGTGAAAGTACCTCTGGGGCGGTCTGGTTCTGTTGTTGTTGTAGTGAAAGTACCTCTGGGGCGGTCTGGTTCTGTTGTTGTTGTTGTAGTGAAAGTACCTCTAGGGCTGGTTCTGTTGTTGTTGTAGTGAAAGTACCTCTGGGGCGGTGTGGTTCTGTTGTTGTTGTAGTGAAAGTACCTCTAGGGCGGTCTGGTTCTGTTGTTGTTGTAGTGAAAGTACCTCTGGGGCGGTCTGGTTCTGTTGTTGTTGTAGTGAAAGTACCTCTGGGCGGTCTGGTTCTGTTGTTGTTGTAGTGAAAGTACCTCTGGGGCGGTCTGGTTCTGTTGTTGTTGTTGTAGTGAAAGTACCTCTGGGGCGGTGTGGTTCTGTTGTTGTTGTAGTGAAAGTACCTCTAGGGCGGTCTGGTTCTGTTGTTGTTGTAGTGAAAGTACCTCTGGGGCGGTCTGGTTCTGTTGTTGTTGTAGTGAAAGTACCTCTGGGGCGGTGTGGTTCTGTTGTTGTTGTTGTGAAAGTACCTCTAGGGCGGTGGTGGTTCTGTTGTTGTTGTAGTGAAAGTACCTCTGGGGCTGGTTCTGTTTGTTGCTAGTGAAAGTACCTCTGGGGCGGTCTGGTTCTGTTGTTGTTGTAGTGAAAGTACCTCTGGGGCGGTCTGGTTCTGTTGTTGTTGTAGTGAAAGTACCTCTAGGGCTGGTTCTGTTGTTGTGTAGTGAAAGTACCTCTGGGGCGGTCTGGTTCTGTTGTTGTTGTAGTGAAAGTACCTCTGGGCGGTCTGGTTCTGTTGTTGTTGTAGTGAAAGTACCTCTAGGGCGGTCTGGTTCTGTTGTTGTTGTAGTGAAAGTACCTCTTGGGCTGGTTCTGTTGTTGTTGTAGTGAAAGTACCTCTGGGGCGGTCTGGTTCTGTTGTTGTTGTAGTGAAAGTACCTCTGGGGCGGTCTGGTTCTGTTGTTGTTGTAGTGAAAGTACCTCTAGGGCGGTCTGGTTCTGTTGTTGTTGTAGTGAAGTACCACTGGGGCGGTGTGGTTCTGTTGTTGTTGTAGTGAAAGTACCTCTGGGGCGGTCTGGTTCTGTTGTTGTTGTAGTGAAAGTACCTCTAGGGCTGGTTCTGTTGTTGTTGTTGTAGTGAAAGTACCTCTAGGGCTGTTCTGTTGTTGTTGTAGTGAAAGTACCTCTAGGGCTGGTTCTGTTGTTGTTGTTGTAGTGAAAGTACCTCTAGGGCTGGTTCTGTTGTTGTTGTAGGAAAGTACCTCTAGGGCGGTGTGGTTCTGTTGTTGTTGTTGTAGTGAAAGTACCTCTAGGGCGGTCTGGTTCTGTTGTTGTTGTTGTAGTGAAAGTACCTCTAGGGCGGTCTGGTTCTGTTGTTGTTGTAGTGAAAGTACCTCTGGGGCGGTCTGGTTCTGTTGTTGTTGTAGTGAAAGTACTCTGGGGCGGTCTGGTTCTGTTGTTGTAGTGAAAGTACCTCTAGGCGGTCTGGTTCTGTTGTTGTTGTAGTGAAAGTACCTCTGGGGCTGGTTCTGTTGTTGTTGTAGTGAAAGTACCTCTGGGGCGGTCTGGTTCTGTTGTTGTTGTAGTGAAAGTACCTCTGGGGCGGTCTGGTTCTGTTGTTGTTGTAGTGAAAGTACATCTGGGGCGGTCTGGTTCTGTTGTTGTTGTAGTGAAAGTACCTCTGGGGCTGGTTCTGTTGTTGTTGTAGTGAAAGTACCTCTAGGGCTGTTCTTGTTGTTGTTGTAGTGAAAGTACCTCTGGGGCTGGTTCTGTTGTTGTTGTAGTGAAAGTACCTCTGGGGCGGTCTGGTTCTGTTGTTGTTGTAGTGAAAGTACCTCTAGGGCTGGTTCTGTTTGTTGTTGTAGTGAAGTACCTCTGGGGCGGTCTGGTTCTGTTGTTGTTGTAGTGAAAGTACCTCTAGGGCGGTGTGGTTCTGTTGTTGTTGTAGTGAAAGTACCTCTAGGGCGGTCTGGTTCTGTTGTTGTTGTAGTGAAAGTACTCTAGGGCTGGTTCTGTTGTTGTTGTAGTGAAAGTACCTCTGGGGCGGTCTGGTTCTGTTGTTGTTGTTGTGAAAGTACCTCTGGGGCGGGTTCTGTTGTTGTTGTAGTGAAAGTACCTCTAGGGCGGTCTGTTCTGTTGTTGTTGTAGTGAAAGTACCTCTAGGGCTGGTTCTGTTGTTGTTGTAGTGAAAGTACCTTTAGGCGGTCTGGTTCTGTTGTTGTTGTTGTAGTGAAAGTACCTCTGGGGCGGTCTGTTCTGTTGTTGTTGTAGTGAAAGTACCTCTGGGGCTGGTTCTGTTGTTGTTGTAGTGAAAGTACCTCTAGGGCGGTCTGGTTCTGTTGTTGTTGTTGTGAAAGTACTCTAGGGCGGTCTGGTTCTGTTGTTGTTGTAGTGAAAGTACCTCTGGGGCTGGTTCTGTGTTGTTGTTGTGAAAGTACCTCTAGGGCGGTCTGGATCTGTTGTTGTTGTAGTGAAAGTACCTCTGGGGCGGTCTGGTTCTGTTGTTGTTGTAGTGAAAGTACCTCTAGGGCGGTGTGGTTCTGTTGTTGTTGTAGTGAAAGTACCTCTAGGGCTGGTTCTGTTGTTGTTGTAGTGAAAGTACCTCTGGGGCTGGTTCTGTTGTTGTTGTAGTGAAAGTACCTCTAGGGCTGGTTCTGTTGTTGTTGTAGTGAAAGTACCTCTGGGGCGGTGTGGTTCTGTTGTTGTTGTAGTGAAAGTACCTCTAGGGATGGTTCTGTTGTTGTTGTAGTGAAAGTAACTCTGGGGCGGTCTGGTTCTGTTGTTGTTGTTGTAGTGAAAGTACCTCTGGGGCGGTCTGGTTCTGTTGTTGTTGTAGTGAAAGTACCTCTGGGGCGGTGTGGTTCTGTTGTTGTTGTAGTGAAAGTACCTCTAGGGCGGTCTGGTTCTGTTGTTGTTGTAGTGAAAGTACCTCTG